>NC_135272.1:6475000-6482500 GCF_051311805.1 Agelaius phoeniceus | reverse complement strand
TGGGGAGCAGCTACTCCCACCGATCCCCTGCAGTGGTTGTCCCGTTGCCACCGGCCACACTTGTCCGTCGCTGTCGTTGTCCCGCCCGCGCCGCGGGGGTAAACCGTGCTGCGCTGGGGAGGGTTGCCCTGCCCCCCCCCCCCTCCGTGGCCCATGGGGGCCGACCCGCTCGCCTCGCCGTAATGGGCGACGCCGGCAGAGAGCGCGCCCTCTCTGCCCTTCCTCAGCCGCGGGGTCGCGGCCCCTGGGGCCCACCCGTGCTCTCTCTCCTCAACCCTCTGCTGCGGTCTCTGGCACGCGCGGCGCTGCGTCCGGCACCTCTCCTCTCCTCGAGGAGCCTTTTCTCCTCGAACGCGCACCGGCAGTGCCGTTGTCCGCCAGCCGTCCCCTGGCTCGACTGCCTGCCTGCTGGTGGGGGCGAGCGCTCGGTGGGCCCTCCGGCGGCGGAGGCCCGCGAGCGCAGGCGATCCCGTGCCGTGCAGCCGTGGCGCCGCTCGATGGGTGTCCCTCCCTGCGGGGACGGTCAGCCGGAAGGCACCCGCCGTCAGCCGGCGGCGGTCCCGTCCCGGGCCCCGCTCGTTGCATCCTCCATTGCCCTTCCCGGCCGCGTGTGGGCTGCAGGAAGGTGCGCAGGGCAGCCGCGGCGGCGCTTCTCCCTGCCTGGTCTCCGCGTGCAAACGAGGAGCGCAGGCCTTGCACCCCAGCTCAGCGCCGTCCTGCCTTCTGCCAGGCGCGTGCCCGAGGTAAGGGGCACCGGCGGTGCGACGCGGCGGTGGCGGTCCTGGGAGTGAGGCCCCAGTGGCGGTGGGGTCTGCCGTCCGGCAGGCCTTGGGCCCTGGCTATGCCAGCTTGGTTCTCGGTGGCGCCCGCCTCCGGGGCTGGCGGCGGAGTGCCTCCGCCGGTCTCTCACCCGCCCGGCAGGGGACCGGTCCCGCAGGAGGCGTGCCGGCCGGGGCTGGTCATCGTCGCGTGCCGTCTTGAGCCAGGGGAAGGCCGTGCAGTGGGGAAAGAGATAAGCCGGCCACGCAGCGGCGCAGCAGCACTCCGTGAGGCCCGCGGCGTCGGGGGCCAAGGGAGAGCCGCCATGTGTGGGGGCTGATGGCCGCGCGCCCCCAGCCGCATGCCATGTGTTTTGTGCGTGTCATCCCGTGAAAGTAAGACGTGGGCGGGCTGCCGTGCCCTCCTGCATTCCAGCGCGCGCCACGTGGCCCTCTGCGTGGAGGCCGGGCCGAGCCTGGGTGCCTGGTCCGCCTCCGAAGGACGGCATTTGTGAGGTCGGCGTCTCCCCTCGCAGGGGAGGCGGTCAGGAGCGCGGGCTCCCCCACCTCTTGGCCGGCCTTCGGAGCGTGGGTTGCTGCAGTTGGTTTTTATTCCCCCTTCCGTTTCTGTGTGCTCGTACGGTCGAAGCCAGGCGCGCACCCCCGCGTCCTTGGCCCCAGAGTAACAAAAAAAGGGGCCGCTTGGCATGAGCAGTGCCCGAAAGCCAGACAACTCTTAGTGGTAGATCACTCGGCTCGTGCGTCGATGAAGAATGCAGCTAGCTGTGAGAATTAATGTGAATTGCAGGACACATTGACCATTTGAAGGCATGTGCAGCCCCGGATTCCTCCCGGGGCTACGCCTGTCTGAGGATCGCTTGATGATCAATAGCCATCCGGGGGCCACGCTAGCGGCACAGCTGGGGTCGCCTCTCTGGCCCGTTGCCTGCAGCGGGCAGCGGTGGTGGTGGCAGCAGCGGCATCCCACTGGTGCCCGAGGGAAGGCAGTCAGGGGTTCGGCGAGGGAAGTGTTTCCCTAGGAGGCCTCGATCCCTTCACTGCAGCCCGGCGGGCATCGTCGTCGTCGCAGTCATCGTCGTTGCCATGCAGGGCCTTCGTCCCCCTAAATGCAGACTCGGGGAGCACTCCGTTGCTCCCCGCTCCCGGAGCAAGCCGCTGGGGTGGAGCTCATCCTCGCCGGGACCGTGCCGTGGATGCGGTGGCACGGCAGCCTGGGGAGAGCGAGAGACGGCATCGAAAGGCACTGCCAAGGGCCGAGAGAGAAAGAGAGAGGAGGGCGAGAAGGGGAGGTGAGGCACGGCCTCGCCCCCAGCGTCCCCCCGCACAGGCGGCTCTCTGCGGGTGGGAACCGTGGTGGTACCGTGCCATGCTTCCGAGCACGCGCGCGTGGCAAGAGCGCCGGGGATGGTTGTTCCTACCCCGTCCTCCCTTCGCCCGCCCCCTCCTCTTCTGTCGCAGTCTCAGGGCGCGCCGAGGGGCACCATCGTTCCTCTCTCTCTCCCCGCTGATGCCGTCGTGCGCGCCACCGCCCGGCCGGTCCTCCCGCGCGGGGCCGTCTCTGCCCCACTCCATTTTTGGTTCTCGTCTCCGGGATGGGGCTCTCCGTCTCCTCGTTGCTCGCTCATGCGCACGCGCACTCTCTCTCTCTGGCTCCCTCCGGGAGTGCGGAGAAGAGGGGGGGACTGGCGGTGTAGCGGGCGGGGGAGACACGGCGGCCATCATCGCACGTGCCCCCATGCACAGCGCGGCCAAGCTTTGGGATTGCAAGCTCAGATCAGACGTGGCGACCCGCTGAATTTAAGCATATTAGTCAGCGGAGGAAAAGAAACTAACGAGGATTCCCTCAGTAACGGCGAGCGAAGAGGGAAGAGCCCAGTGCCGAATCCCCACCCCGTGGTGGGGCATGGGACATGTGGCGTACAGAAGCCCCCCTCCCCAGTGGAGCTCTCGGGGGACCCAAGTCCTTGTGATTGAGGCCGCAGCCCGCGGATGGTGTGACGCCGGTAGTGGCCCCCCGGCACGCCAGGCCCGGGGCTTCTCGGAGTTGGGTTGCTTGGGAATGCAGCCCAAAGCAGGTGGTAAACTCCGTCTAAGGCTAAATAGCGGCACGAGACCAATAGCCAACAAGTACCGTAAGGGAAAGTTGAAAAGAACTTTGCAGAGAGAGTTCAAGAGGGCGTGAAACCGTTAAGAGGTAAACGGGCGGGGCCCGCGCAGTCCGCCCGGAGGATTCAACCCAGCGAGTTGCGGTCGGCCAGCGCGGGTTCGGCGGATCCTTGCCTCCGCCTCCCCTCCGTCCCCTGGGTGAACCCCGTGCGTGGGGCGAGCCGGGGGGGCGGGCCGGTGCGGGGACCGCCACCCGACCGGCAGCCGGCCATGTCCGAGCACATTTCCTCTGCGGCGGTGCGCCACGACCAGCTCTGGGTCAGCTGGGAAGGCCTCGGCGGGCAAGTGGCCGAGCGCCGCGTGAGCGGCGGCAGGTGTTACAGCCCCCGGGCAGCAGGTCTTGCTGAATCCTGGGGCCGTGGGAGAGGACCGCTGTAGCGCCCTCCTCCCCCCCGTCGGCGGCGCCGTGGTTGGGGGCGTCGCTTTTCCCCCGCCCTCCCCCTCCTGGGGGTGGGGAGGGTGGGGGCGGCATCCCCGCAGCATGGCGTTTCACGCAGGGGTGCAGGGGCCGAGCCCACGGACCCCCAGCACCACTGTCAACCAGGGCGGACTGTCCTCAGTGCACCCCAACCGCGCGGCGCCGCTGGGCCGGGCTCTGGCCCTGCTCTGGCGCCCAGGGTCCGCGGCGATGTCAGCTACCCAACCGACCCGTACTGAAACACGGACCAAGGAGTCTAGCGGGTGCGCGAGTCAAGGGCCGTCGTCAAAAGCCCACGGTGCAATGAAGGTGAGGGCCGCCGCGCCCCTGCTGAGGTGGGATCCCGGGGCGCGTGTCGCACCTGGCAGCCCCGGGCGCATGACTGGCCCGTCTCGCCCGCCGACCCCTCGTGGGGCCGGGGAGGTGGAGCATGAGCATCTGTGCTAGGACCCGAAAGATGGTGAACTATGCCTGGGCAGGGCGAAGCCAGAGGAAAACTCTGTGTGGAGGTCCGTAGTGGTCCTGACATGCAAATCGGTCATCCGACCTGGGTCTAGGGGCGAAAGCCTAATTGAACCATCTAGTAGCTGGTTCCCTCCGAAGTTTCTCTCAGGATAGCTGGCACTCGGCAATGGGCAGTTGTACCCGGTAAAGCAAATGATTAGAAGTCCTGTGACTGAAACGATCTCAACCTATTCTCAAACTTTCAATGGGTAAGGGGGCCGGCCCGCTGGCGTGGAGCCGCGCCGTGGAATGCGAGTGCTCAGTGGGCCACTTCTGGTAAGCAGAACTGGTTCTGCGGGATGAACCGAATGCCGGGTTAAGGCGCCCGATGCCGACGCTCATCAGAGCCCAGAAAAGGTGTTGGTTGATCTAGACAGCAGGACGGTGGCCATGGAAGTCGGAATCCGCTAAGGAGTGTGTAACAACTCGCCTGCCGAATCAACTAGCCCTGAAAATGGATGGCGCTGGAATGTCGGGCCTATACCCAACTGTCGCCGGCAGTGCAACGCCCACGGGGGTTAGGCCGCGACGAGTAGGAGGGCCGCTGCAGTGCACCTCAAAGCCTGGGGCGTGGGCCAGGGTGGAGCCACCGCAGGTGCAGATCTTGGTGGTAGTAGCAAATATTCAAACGAGAGCTTTGAAGACCGGAGTGGAGCAGGGTTCCATGTGAACAGCAGTTGAACATGGGTCAGTCGGTCCTAAGCGATAGGCGAGTGCCATTCCGAAAGGGCGGGCGATGGCCTCCATTGCCCTCAGCCGATGGAAAGGGAGTCGGGTTCAGATCCCCGAATCCGGAGTGGCGGAGACGGGCGCCGCGAGGCGCCCAGTGCTGTGACGCAACCGATCCTGGAGAAGCCGGCGGGAGCCCCGGGGACAGTTCTCTTTTCTTTGTGAAGGGCTGGGCACCCTGGAAAGGGTTCGCCCCGAGAGAGGGGCCCGCACCTTGGAAAGTGTCGCGGTTCCGGCAGCGTCCTGTGAGCTCTCGCTGGCCCGTGAAAATCTGGGCGAGAGGGTGTAAGACTCGCGCCGGGCCGTACCCATATCTGCAGCAGGTCTCCAAGGTGAACAGCCTCTGGCATGTTGGAACAATGTAGGTAAGGGAAGTTGGCAAGCCGGATCCATAACTTAGGGGTAAGGATTTGCTCTAAGGGCTGGGTCGGTCGGGCCGGGGCGCGAAGCGGGGCTGGGCGCGCGCCGTGGCAGGACGAGGCACCGCACACGGGTGAGTGCGCTCCGCATGGCCCGCCCGGGCGCCGGGGCATGCGCGCGCGCGGCAGCGACTCTAGACACGCGCCGGGCCCTTCCCGTGGATTGCCCCAGCTGCGGCGGGCATCGCCAACCCTCCCCTCCACCCGCCCTCCACCTTGCCGCAGCCGGCGCCCCAGCGGGGCCGCCACCATCGTCGTAGCGTGCCGCTGCCCCGTCGGTTCCTGCCGGCGGGGTCCCCGCGGCACACGGCCGTGGCCAGCGTCAGCCGAGCAGTTCGCGCGGGGGAGGGTCCCTGGAGAGGGTCCCCAGGCTGGCGCCCCACCTCGGCCGGTGCCTAGCAGCCGGCTTAGAACTGGTGCGGACCAGGAGAATCTGACTGTTTAATTAAAACAAAGGATCGCAATGTGATTTCTGCCTAATGCTCTGAATGTCAAAGTGAAGAAATTCAATGAAGCGCGGGTAAACAGTGGGAGTAACTATGACTCTCTTACTACCTGAAACCTGGCCCCCTGGTTGGACAGGGGCGACGGGTTCGGAGGTGGGCTGACCACCCATTCCGTTCCCGATGTTGAATCTGGTCATGACTCAGCTATTCCAAATCCATACCTGTTTCTTGGAGGAGGAAACTGGGGGTGGCCGTTCCACCTTACTAGGGTATCGGTGGGCACTCAGACCTCCTGAGATGATTTTGTAACATCTACAACCACCAAATTGACAGAAAATGAATTGGGCTTGCTGGTGAATTTTTCTCTAGAACTGTATAGGTCAGATCTGCAGGAGCATGTACAGGGGGTGGTTCATGTTTCTGTTAATGGGGGGGGGTGTTGAACGGGTTTCCTGAGGTGTTTGAACAGCCTACACCACAACTGAGTGAGGGGGACAACTTAAATCTTAGTCCCCCTAAGGACGATGATCAGAATGTACTTGAGAAGGGAGGCAGTGGGAAGGGGGAAGAGGGTACACCAGAGGCATTGCCTCCAGTGCCTGAGGTCCGCAGTGAACAAGCACAGGATGACATGGTGAAGGTGACTGTTCCTGACAAAAATCCACAATGTCCTTGCTGTGGTACCCGGCTCAACTCGATGTTGGCCCTAATTGAACACCTTAAGGGGTCTCACAGGAGGAAGAGGGTGTGCTTTCGGTGTGCCTAGTGTGGGAGGGAGGATTTTAACCATCACAGTACTGTTTGTCATTTTGCAAAATGCAAGGGTCCGAAGGATACGGGGCCTCCAGTGGGAGAGTGGATATGTGAGGTATGCAGTAGAGATTTTATGACTAAAATTGGCCTAGGACAACACAAAAGATTGGCACATCCACTGGTTAGAAACCAGGAGAGGATCGATGCTTCCCAACCGAAAGAAACATCAAACTGAGGAGCCCACAAAAGATGCTGGACAAAGGAGGAGGAAGAGCTACTTGTCAAGCTGGAGGTACAGTTTGAGAGTCACAAAAACATTAATAAGCTCATATCGGAACACTTAACAACCAAAACAGCTAAGCAGATTGGTGATAAAAGGAGAATGCTGCTCAGGAAGAATTGAGTGGGTGGGGGAGCAGCTGGGAACTTGAAATCAGAACCTGGGTCAAGTCATCAATCCCAGGCAGGAACTGTGAACAATGGACTTGGGGGGAACCACCAGCCGGAAGGACCAGCTGCTGGGAAGGGAACAATAGGGACATCTGGACACCACTTTGATAGGGATAACGGTCTCCAGGAAACCGTTGGCCAGCAGAGGGCAGGGCGACTGCAGGCTCGTTATCAGAAAAGGATCAAAGAATGTTTATCAGAGGGGACAATTAACAACTTCCCCAGAGCATTTGAACAGTTATTAGAAGGCCAAAAGGTGCGACCACTGCTCAATCAGACAGCACAGGACTGCTTTGGTTGCCTGGAATCAGTGAGCCAAAGAACAGCACTCCGGGGGAAAAGCAAAAAGGAAACTCGGGAGGAGCAGCCAAGAAAACAGTTTCAGAAGTGGATGAAGGACAGAGCGATCAAAAGAGGTAACTACCTCCGCTTTGAGTGTTTATTCCATCTAGACGGGGAAATTAGCGAAGATCATTTTGGACGACATCGAATGTCTGTCCTGTGATATATCACCCAGTGAAATTTATTCGGTATTCAAGGCCAGATGGGAAACACCTGGACAGTTTGGTGTGAGACTTGAGAGTCTTTGGAGACTTTGAAATTAAAGGGAAGGCCCACCATAAGGCCTTCAGGGACTTAATTACGGCCAAAGAAATTGAAAAGAACGTGCAGGAAATGAGCAAGGGCTGGGCACCAGGTCCAGATAGGATTGCCCTTGGGGACATCAGGAAGATGGATCCCGGGTATGCCCGGACTGCTGAGCTCTTTGACCTGTGGTTAACATCTGGTGACATCCCAGACATGGTGAGGGGGTGCAGGACTGTTTTGATCCCCAA
>NC_135272.1:6227500-6470000 GCF_051311805.1 Agelaius phoeniceus | reverse complement strand
CTCGTTCCAAGCAAATAGAAGAGCCATTCTTTCAGGAAAGGAGAAAAGAAAAAGGGGCGGGGGAGGGTCTGGGGGGTGGGGGGCAACCCAAGAAAACCCAAATCCAAACCACAAGCCCCCCAACCCCAAAAAACAAACCAACCTCAAAACTCAGCATCAGTATCAGACAAAGCCAAAGCAACCGGGAAAAAAAAAAAAAAACAAACAAAAAACAAAAAAACCCAAAACCCCAAAAAAACCAAACCAAAAAAAAAAAACAAACAACAAATTCCCCCAAACAACAACAAAAAAACCACCACGGTGGTCTCTTGTCCTGCCCTCTTCCTGTCCCTGTGTAGGGATGGAGCATCGCTGTGCTTTCAGGAAGCTCTTGGTGGAAACTTCCGCCATTACAAGCTCCTTTGCCCTCGACAGATGCCTGCACTGGAACCCCTCACGGCTGGGATCAGAGCACACTCAAGTTGGCTCTTCTAAAACCCGGGCTCCTTTTCCCCTTCAGCGTGCTCAGCACGCCCTTTAACTCCACGCCGCTGTGCAGCTGGAGCAGCGGGACAGGGACCTTTGCAGCCTGAGCTGCCCTTGTTCCTCTCTGTCCATGCACGGAACACAGTGGGGAGGAGAACGGCAGCAGGGCCCTGCTTGTCCCCAGGCTCAGGTTTTGCGCCGCTTCAGATCCACGGAGACGCGGGTAAAGTGAAAAACACAAACAGTTTATTAAGGGAAAGTGAAGCGAAGGGGTGAGCTGGGAGGTAAAAAAGGGCATGGGCAGGGCCTGAGGGCTGCAGGGAAGGAGCTGCCAACAGGGAGAGAGATGGCAGGAGCTGCTGGAGCTTGGCACAGGCTCAGCTGTGAGCAGCCAGAGCTGTGCCTGGAGCTGCAGGCGGTCCCAACTGGAAATCATCGAAGGAGGCCGGTACAGGTACATCTGGTCCAGGAGACAAACAAAGTTCTGCAGATCTTCTTTGCAATTTCATCTGAATCCATGTGTTCATGCAGGATGGGCTCTCGTCTTCCCTGAGGGCTTGAAGAGCTGGAAGAGAGAGGAACAGAGCCACGGTCAGAAGGCAAATGGAGGGAATCCAAGGAAAGCCTCCTGCCAGGGCCATGCCGGCCGGCTCTCGCCATGGCCAGGAGGGAGCGGGAGACAAGGGCTTCGGGCGATAGGTGCTGGCCACGGATCCGCCATGTGTCCCCGAAAGGTCTCTGGGCTGTGCCCCTGCCGCTCCTGGTGCGCACAGGGAGCAGAGCCCTGGGCAGCCCGGTGATGGATTGTAGCTGCGGGGCTGGGATTTGTAGCTGCTGCCCCCCGTCCCCCGGGCGGTACTCGCTGCCATGCGGCTGCCCTGACTCACCCTGACTGAGGACCTGGAGCTCCTCCTTCTGCCCCATCATGAGCACTTCGGCCACCCCTGTTAAGACAGAGCATGTGGCGGCGCCTGGCGGCACAGCTGCCCGACACGGGCGCTGCCAGCCCTGTGGCTGCACGCCCTCCTGCCGGGCAGGGCTCGTGCCCTCGGGAGTTGCCTACAAGAGACAAAGCGCCCCGAGGCAGCGCTCAGTGCCGAGGTGTCCATGAGGCAGGGCCGGGGGTGAGAGGCAGGGGGAGCACCCGGCCTGCTGCCCCTAGCCCAGCTTTCAGCCCCGGCAGGGAGCTGCAGGCTGGGGAGAGCATGGAGAGCTTCTGAGAAGGCGACCTGGAGGGCCAGCGTAGGCCAGCTCCAGAAACTCACAGCCAGGGCAAGGACGGCCTTGTTGTCCCCCCTGCAGAGGGAGCCGCTGTACGGTGGCTGCTCCTCAATCGCAGAGAGCAGCGCTGGAACCACCTCCCCCACGGCTACCTCTGGGGTGCCCATGGCTCTCCAGAGCAGCGCGGCGGCTCTGTGGGACCAGAGCTGTGCGTCAGTACTGTGCCCCGTGCAGCTGCGTGGGGCCGGGAGGGAGCATGGCAGCAGGCTCAGGAAACAGAGGGGCCCGAGGGTGCCGGTGCTCTCCGACCATCTGGCAGACCTCGCCGGACAGGCTGTACAGGGCCAGGGGCCCTATGGGCCGGTGAGCACCAAGCTCTGGAGGCACTTGTGCCCCGTACCCGTCACACGTTGGGGCACAGCGCAGGAGGCTCATCACCATGTGGGCAGGGTGTTCTTCGGTGAGGCTGACAATGGCCATTTGCAGCCCGGCGTCCACAGACTCACGGGACGTGAGTCTCTGCAGCATGGCACTCACCGCGGCTTGCACCTGGAGGAAGCGGCATGGGGAAGACTTGGAGTGCTGTCCAAGGCAGCAACTTGCCCAGCTTCCCCCAAGAAGTGCTCGCCTTCCCAGCCCACTGGGATGGGGCTGAGGGGGCCCAGCGGACATGGCTTGAGGGGCCACGTGATCCTGAGAGGCCTTCAGCCCTGGCCCCAGGCTGCTGCAGAGAATAAAAACCCTTCTGGAAAAACTCCAGAGTGGCTCCAGGACTCACAGTGAGCGTGGGCATGGCCTCAGTCTCTGGGATGCCCTGGCTGATGGTGTTGCTGGTGGCCATGGCCTCCGTCAGGGCCATGTCAGCCTCCTCCCAGCCCTTGTTGGTTTCCCAGTCAGAGCTGGCAGCCAGGTCAGAGGACGCTGTGCTGGAAGCAGCCTCTGCCCGCAGCTCGCTGGGCCTGGGGTCGGGCTCGGCCGTGCCCTCGGGCGCGGGGCCGCTGGTCTTAGTGCGCCGAAGGCGCAGGAACCTCCGCAGTGTCTGCAACAGAAGGGAAGGGCGGGAAGAAGAGAGGGACGTTCCATGGTCTGCTCCAACGTGGGGCCCGGCCGAGCAGTGCCAGCAGGCCCGGCCCAGGTGGGGATGGCCGCAGGTACCTGCGCTGCTCTGCGGAAGCGGCCACGGGTGGGCTCCTGCTCTGGAGTCTGGTCCCTGGCTGCATCTGGCAAAGAGCGAGCGCAGCCAGAGCTGAGGAGCCTCCCCAGGCAAGGAGAGCCTCAGGATGGCCCAAGGGTTAGAGCATGGCCACTGAGGGGCGTCTGCCCAGCCCCTGTTCCATCCTATCCGTTGGCATGCCCTCAGGGATGGGATGGGATGGGATGGGGCCAAGCTGGCTGTAGCCATCAGCCCTGTGGCGCAGCTCTGCTACTCACCACCCTGCAGTGTCTGAATCTGCTCCAGATCTTCAGGCTGTTGTGCTGGAGCAGCTCCAGGGTCATTCTTTTTTTTCCCCCTGAACACTTTCAACAAGCTGGGGAATCTGCCTGCCATGCTAGAGCTCGGCCTCGAGGGCACCTTAAAGAGAGATGGCTCAGGATATCGCCAAGGCAACAATTGCGGTTGTGCCTTGAAGGCACCTGCGACAGGGAAGCTTCAAAAAGGCTGCAGGACAGCAAATCCTGCACTCTGGTCTTGAGGACTCCTGCCAAAATCACAGGAGACTCCTCGTTAATGATTCAGGTGACCAAATCCCACGGTCTGGACTTGATGGCACTGGCCACAGGAATGGGAGATGCCTCGGAAAAGCTCCGAGTCACCAAGTCCCACAGTCTGGCCACAAGGTCACCTGTAGGAACAAGGCTGCGGAAAAGCTCCGGGTGGGACAGGAACGAGCGTGCTGTGCGGGGGCTCCTCACGGCACTGCTCTGTCCCGTTGTGCCCCGTTGCCTGCTCCCAGCACCCGGGCAAGCTTCTATTTCCCAGGTGTCACAAAGGGGCCCTTGGACACCGGGTTCCGTTCCATGGCATGGTGACCGTGCTGCAGCGTGCCACCCAGGGCCGTTACTGCCGCCTGCCCTGGGGCCGCCCCCAGCCCAGCCAAAGTGGTCCAGGCTGGAAGGAATGCCTGGCCCCAGGTGTCTAAGGCAGCCCCACAGGATCTTTAGGAAGGGCTCGAAACATCAGCAAATACTGCCCTGCACTGCGGGCTCAGGGCAGCAGAAGTATCCTCACTTCAGGAAAGCTTTAATTCCCATTGCTCAGCTCAAGTAGTTCCAAAATTTGCAAACTTCTCAAATTAACAGCAATGCCCAGAGAATGGAATTGATTTTGAAGTTTGTTCCCATCTCAAAGCAGCAACACATATGCCTTAACATCATCCACTGGAAGTCCCTTTACAAAACATAACACTACAGAGAGGCCAAAAGGAAGGCCATTCTTTGGTTTGCAAATGGTTTTCCATGAAGGGATTATAATCTCCTAATTCTCTTAAGGAATAAAAGCTCTCAAGGAATGAAGACCCCTCAGTGTTACAACAGTAACCCAACTAAATGAGGAGATGGCAAAAGGGCCGATCCTCCCCCAGTACAGATCTCTAAGTGGCCAATAAAGTACAGCTCTCCCCTCTTGTTCCCTGCAGGAGAAACAGGACCAGTAACAGAAATAGTCACAGATATTCTTTCTGCCGTCCAACACCAAAGCTGTGCCAAAGCACAGATGCTGCCTTCAAACTGACTCAAATTCCAGCCCAGACCTCTCACCTTCCAGACAACTCCATCCCCAACGCGCCCCCCAACATCCACCCCCCCAAACACCCCCACAGAAGCCCGCAACACCCCGCCAGGACCCCCAGCTGTGCCCGTCCCTCCGCAGAGCTTTCCCAGCCTCCAGCAGAGCCCCTGGTTCCCTGCACGTGCCGTGGGATGGCACTCAGGAGGGTCTGCTCCAAGGCCTTCCCTGGCAGCAAAGCCAGGCTGCCAGGCCTGTGGTTCCTGGATCATCCTTCCCAGCCAGCCTTCCTGGGCACGGCTGTTCCATGGGCACCTCTGCGCTCAGCTCGGACTGCTCCACTCAGCCAGGGCTGCTGGGAAAGGATCCAGAGCAGCCGGGCAAGCTCTTTCCCCAGCTCCCTCTTCACTCCTGGGGGAGGTAGAACACCCCACAGAAAAGCAACTGGTGCCACAAGGAGTGGGCAGCATCAGGCAGCTCTGGGGAGGCCCCTCAGGACTGCTGTATCCTGAGGGAACGCTGCTGGCATCCCCTGTGTGTATCTGCAAAAGCTTCAAATCAGCTGCCTCAGCTTCCAGGGCCTCTCTTGGCCAGCATCCTGACGTGGGTGCAGGACTGCTGCCAGGCACTGCTGGGACCCAGCGGGACAGGAGCGGCTGTCTCGTGTCCACGGAGCAGCCCTGACACAGCCAGGGCCATCCCGAAAGCAGACAAACGCTCCCGGGTCAGCAGAGAGGAGCAAGGAGCACTGGGCTGCGCTCAGCGTATCTCAGCTGGGCTCACTCCACCACACGCCCCCATTTTAAGGCTGGCTGATGCCCAGCTGCCAGAAATGCCTGCCTTGTTCTCTCCAAGATGCACAGGGAGAGCCAATGAGCAGGACACCTTGGGAGGCCTTTGCTGAGGCCAGGGACGCACCAAGATCATCCAAGGCTCTCCACGCTGCCTTGCCCACACAGCCCAGCTCTGTGCTGGCCCTGGGCCACAGCAGCTGCCACCAAGCAGCAGGCAAATGCATATTGCCAAGAGTTGAAACACAGCAGACAGGAAAGATGTGAAAAGTGTGTGTGCAAAGGCCTTTTAATTCACAGCTCTCACAAAGAGCTTTGGGGCTCATGGCTGGACACAGATGCTCCTGCCCACCCTCTCTCCAAAGGGGATTACACATCCTGCTGCAGGTGCTTGGGTTGGTTTCCACAGGTCCAGGCAGATGCCAAACCTGCTCTTCACTGCCTTCTCCCTGCCCCACTGCCATGTGCAACAGGCCTCAAGGACTGAAAGGAGCACAGAGAGCCAAAGGGGGACACTCGCACCTGCCTCACTGGGAGCTCCCTGGGAAGCACTTTCCTTGAGAAGCAAGCCCCTTTCCTCCAAAGGTGTTTACCCAAATGTGCAGCTTTCCTGGGGAGCACCAACACACCCTTAAGAAACGCTGGCAAGGCTGAATGACTTCAGGTCCTTTCAGGACAGCCACTCCAGCTCTAATTCCTATTGCCCCAAGTGAGTTTCCAGGTGCAGGTTCAGAGGTGCAGCCCCAGGCCCTCCAGAAACACAAACTGCCCATGGCCTCTTCACCTGCCTCAACTCCTGCCTGCGCTCACGGCACCAAAACCAGGCTGTTCCTGGCCAGGGACCAGAGCCCTGTTCCTGCAGGATGCTCTTGCCAGCACCTTCCAGGACTCTCTGCTGTGCACGCCGCGCTTTTCATGCCCGCTCCCAACAGGCTTTGGAACACAGAGCCCAACCTGGCTGGCTCTGCCACCAGCACAGCCCAAACGCAGGCGGAGGAAGAAGCAGCAGGGGCTGTTTTGCGGCCATGCCCAAGAGAGACTGGCAGGGTGCCCTCCCTCTGCTCTCCCTTGGTTGTCTTTCTGGCTGGCTCTGAGCCTGGGGCTGCCGTTCCTCACTTGTGGGGAGCAGAAGCACAGCCGGGATCCCGGCACTGCCTGGCAGCGCTGCGGGCAC
Source organism: Agelaius phoeniceus (assembly GCF_051311805.1). Lineage (NCBI taxonomy): Eukaryota > Metazoa > Chordata > Aves > Passeriformes > Icteridae > Agelaius > Agelaius phoeniceus. The sequence continues at coordinate 6,463,624 of NC_135272.1, read as the reverse complement.
CGGCAGGGCCGCGTGTCCGAGTCTCGGGCACCGTGCTGCTGCTTCATTTGCCCTCAGGCACAGCCAGAGCTCCCTGCTAAGCCCGGATGCTCTCTGCTTCTGCCCTCTTCCTCATCTTGTGCAGGGATGGAGCGCTGCTGTGCTTTCAGGAAGCTATTCTTGAAAACTTCCAGCATTCCAAGCTCCTTTGCCCTCCGTGGATGCTTGCCATGGAAGCCCTCTCAGCTGGGTTCAGAGCATACTCAGGTTGGCTCTTCCAAAATTCAGGGACTCCCAGGTGCTCAGCAAGATCTGGAACTGCACGGTGCTGTGGAACTGCACCTTCAGCACAGGGACCTTTCCAGACTGACCTGCCCTCATTCTTCTTTGTCAGTGCACAAAACACAGCATGGCAGAGAACGGCAGCAGGGGCCTATGTGTCCCAGGGCCTCGGATTTGCTTCAGCTCCACAGGGATGCAGGCAAAGTGAAGAAGACAAACTGTTTATTAATGGAAGGCAAAGCAAAGGGATGAGCTGGGAGGGAAAAAGGGGATGGGCAGTGTCTGAGGGCTTGAGGGAGGGAGCTGTCAACAGGGAGGGAGAGTGGAGGGAGAAAATGGTGATGGACAGGGTGAGGGCAGAGCTAGCAAAAGGGAGGAATAGTGGAGAGAATAAAAGGTGATGGGCAGTGTATGAGGGCTAGAGGGAGGGAGCGTCTACAGGACATGCAGGGAGAGGGCTGAAGCCACAAGAACTGTGCCCACCATCAGCTGTGCCAGGACTTCCAGCAGCGCTGAGCGATGATGTCGTCTTTAGTGTCTCCTGGTGCTATTCTTGGGATACTGGTTCACTGGATCCAGAAGATGTCCCTAGTTCTTGAGCTCTTTGGGGAAACTGGGCTTGATTTTCCAGGTCAGAGCATGATGGGCTGGCACGTTGCCTCCAGGCTTGAAAGACTGAAAGAGAGAAGACCAGAGCCATGGCAACAGCCCAGATCTGTGGGAATCCTACAAGACCTTCTGAACAGGGCCATCCAAGCCAGAAGGGAGTAGGAGACATTGGAATCAGCTGGGAGGTCTTGCTGGAATAAATGAAAAGGGCAGGAGATTTTTTTCTCCTTTTTAGTGCCTTTATTAAGGTCAGCTTGGGTGGGGGCTCGATGGGTCGTGCGCACGCCGCCGCCACTGCTCCCAGGAGTGGCAGGGAGGAGGAGGATGCAGCTCTGTCCCCTGGTGTGCAGGCAGAGCCGGGGCTTCCGCCCTCGCCAGAGCACCAGGAGATTCCCATTTTCGATTTAACATTTGAGGTCTTCTTTCTAGCTGACATCTCTGGGTTAGGGTGAGAGGTTCAAAGGTCTTAGCAGACCCTGGATTCAGTTGCTTACCCTTAGACATCACTTAGATTGTTTAATTCAGTGCTGGCTCGTTGTTTGAGGGGTTTTTCTTTGCTGGACTTGGCCAAGTGTTTCTACATTTGCATCCAAGCTCTGACGTCACTCCCTCCTCACAGTCCTGGGTGCCATTTTCCAGGAAGCAGCAGGGGTGATACCCGACGAAGGGGGATTTCTAACAATTAAACTATTAACAACAGGTAATTAAAGAATAACACTCTTAACAACAGGTAATTGCAAAATGAAGCTATTAACAATAAGTAATTAAAGCTCTAACTTAGTAGCAATTGGTTTAACTTGTTGACTCTAAACCTTTTAAAAATGGAAAACTTTTTACTCCTTACACTCAGGACAAAGAAATGGCTGGGGTGGGCAGAAACATATCCCTAAACTCTGGACCACTCAATGTGCCTATTGTAAGAAAGAAAGGCATTGGAAGAGAGACTGCCTGCAACTCAAAGCCAAGGTGGTTGAAGAACTGAATCAATGCAAGGGTTGGCTGGAGGGCATCCCCCCAGAAAACCCTCTGGTCAAAAGAGAACTGGGGAAAAAATGAGGAAAATGAAATGTCTGGTGAATGCAGCTGCAACACATTCTGTATTAAAGTTGGAAGAAATTGATCCTGGTAAAGTTGTGAATGTTATTGGAGCCACAAGTCAACAGCAGAAGGTATCCTTTCTAAAACCACGATCTTATGAACTGGGAAACACAGTAGGAATGCATCAGTTCCTACATATGCCTATGCCCCCAAAACACCTCATTGGAAGGATTTGTTGGAGACATGAGAATGTTGTAACAGGTTCCAACAGGCTGAAATGTAGTTTAGCCCTGGAGGAGTTCAGATCAAAGTCAATGACCAACAAATAATCGTGTTCTAAGTCTAGCTCTCATTACAGCTTTGTCCAAATCAGAAGAGACACAGAAGAAGTTCTTAGTCAGGTTTGTCTTAAAGTCTGGGTGGATGGGACCCCTGGTAAGGCCAAAGCAGCACAAGCTGTAATCATTAGACTTAAACCTGGAACATGACCAATAAGAATGAAACAATATCCACTTAAGGTGGAAAACATTAAAATTGCTAAGCCTGTTGTAGACAATTGTCTAAAATTTGGGCTGTTACTGGAATATGAATCTGAATAGAATACACCTATTTTACCCATACAAAAGCCTGATGGTTTGAACTACAGTCTGGTTCAATACCTACAGGCTATTAACAAAATAGCTGGAGATCTCCACCCAGTGGTTGCAAATCCATATGCTTTGCTAAGCAAACTAAAAGATGAATATGGATGGTTTACCATTTCAGATCTCAAGGATGCTTTCTTCTGTATACCCTTGGACCCTGGCAGCCAAAACCGGTTTGCCTTTGAATGGGGAAACCCAGAGACTGGAAGGACAAGTCAATTTACCTGGACTGTAGGGCCACAAGGATTCAACAATAGTCCAACCATATTTGGAAAACAGTTTGCTGAGGACCTTGAAAGTTGGGTAAGCCCGTCCACAAATGGAATTGTGTTACAATAGGTAGATGATCTACTTTTAGCCACTGAAACTTAAAAAGACTGGAATGGACAGTAAGCCTATGAAATGACCTGGGACTAAGTGGATACAAGGCATCCAGAAATCAAGCTCAAATAATCAAACAGGAAGTCATTTACCGAGGATACAAAATATCCCAAGCACAGCAGGGACTAAGACAGGACGGCAAAGGGACCACCCACGGAACCCCACTCCCTACTAATGCCAAAGAACTGAGAACCTTTCTAGGAGTGACTGGATGCTGTATTAACTGTGGTAGTTGCTGTGGACTGCTGGTTAAGCCACTGTAGCAGCTCTTAGAAGACAATCCCAGAGACCTGAAATGGAAACCCAAAAGTAAGAAAGCCTTTCAAAAGCTGAAGGAGGACTTGAAAAGAGCACCTGCTCTGGGCTGGACAGATGTCTGGGAAGCCTTCCAGCTTTTCTCTTATGAGAGGCAAGGGATGGCATTAGGTGCACTAGCTCAAACAGTTGGCCCATAGAAGAGAGCAATAGCATCATTTTCAAAACAACTGGATGCAGTCAGTAGGGGACAGCCTGACTGTAAGCAGTTGCTGCTCTTGTTTCAGACATCCAAGGAGCCTGGAAATTCACTCTAGGTCAACAAATAATTGTGTTTATCTCATATCCAGTAGCAGCAATTCTTGACTAAAAGGGTGGCATTGGCTTTCACCCTCCAGATTCCTTAAATATCAGGCAATGTTGGTGGAACAACACAGCATTACAAAACAAATCTCTTCTCTAGTTCATCCAGCAGCATTCCCAGCTACTCACTAGACAGACAAGGAGCCTTTGTAGCATGACTGGATCAAAACCATTCAGTCCACTCTATTCCAGCTGCCCAGATCTTAAAGAAACCCCAATTCCAAGAGCAGAATCTCAGTACACAGATGGGAGTGGCTTTGTAAGAGCAGATCAGTGAAAATCAGGATATACAATTAGCACGGAGCAATAGGAGATAGAAGCCCTGCACAAGTCAGCTCAGAAGACAGAGATAATCACTTTAACCCGTACCCTCTGACCAGCCTGAGGAAAAAGGATCAATAGATGAACAGATTCCAAGAATGCCTTTAGAGTAATAGACGCCCATGAAGCAGTTTAGAAAGATCAAGGACTATTGACAGCTCAAGGAAAGCAGTTGAAGCATTCAGAAGAAATCTTAAAATTGCTGCAGGCAGTACTACTGCCTCAAGAGGTTGCAATTCTGCACTGAAAAGGACATCAGAAAGGGGAAACCGACCCCAAAAGAGGTAACAGGTTGCAAAAAGAGCAGCAGAACAAAGCCATGCTGAGATTCAGGCACTAATGCCCAAAGGTAAGGAACAATATGACAGTGATGTATGCCGTATAATCAGAAAGATCTAGAATTAACAAAGAATTTGAAAGCAGAATGAAAACATTATGGTTTTTCAGCTCCTCAGGGATAGACAGTTATGCCAGAAAGAGCATCATGGAAATTAATTAAAGATGAACATAATTGTGTACACTGGGAAGGGGATGCCTTACATAATTATTTGATAAGGACAACAGTAAGATGCAACCTGTACTCTAGTGTAAAGCAGGTAACCCAAGGGTGTGAAATAACGTCTTAGAGCCAATCCACAAACCAGGACTAGAGTTGAGCTTGGCACAGTAGACAAGGGACAATATTCTGGACAGCACTGGCAAGTTGACTTTTCTGAATTGCCAAGAAAAGGGGGGTAGAAATACCTTCTGCCTTTAACTGATACCTTCTCAGCATGACCTGAGGCATTCCCAACCCAAACAAATAAAGCCAAAGTTTTCAACATTTTGGTAAACAATATAATGCCCTGGTTCAGAGTGCCTTTAGACATCTCCTCTGACTGAGGACCACGTTTCCTAGCAAGTATTGCACAGCAACTTTGCAATAATCTCCAAATCAACTGGCACCTACACACACTGGATTGGCCCCAGGCCAGTGGCCAGGTGGAAAAGATGAATTATCCGGTAAAGCAACAGATAGTCAAAACTGTACCAGAGGCCAACATACCTTGGCCCCAGGCCCTACCTTTGGCTTTATAACGGATTTGATAAGACCAAGAACAAAAGAAAATCTGAATCCCTTTGAAATACTGTACAGAAGACCATATAAGCAAAACTAGCAAGGGGAAGATACTGTACAAGTTGGAGAGGGGTATCTCCAGAACCATGTTGTCCAACTAACACAACAGCTGCAGAAAATAAACCAACACATTTTGAGCACATGAGCAAGAGGATGCTCCTCTCCACAAATCCAGCCTGGGGACCAGGTAGACCAGGTAGAAAGCCTCTTATCCCAAAATGGAAAGGAGTCTATTTAGTGCTTTTAATCACTTACACAGCCTTTAAAGCTTAAAGCATTCATCTCTTGGATACATTATTCCAGAATTAAAATGTTTCTGCAAAAGGCAAGTGGAGTCCAAAAGTGGACCTCAGAAAGAACAGGAGAAACCAAGATGCATTTCACACCATCATCGTCTTCCCGATACTTCTAATCAGAATGCAAGCCACAGCAGATGACTGTCACTACCATAATGATCTCCTTGGCCTGCAAGATCCTGGTAGATGGAACACTCAAAAATATTCAGGACCTAACTGGCTAAAAGAGATTAAAAAGGTAGAAGCACTTTATGCCCTTTTAAGGACTAATGACCGAGCAGTTAAAGATTGAGGAAAACCTGACTCCATGCCTGCCTTTCTTGTCCCACCTGAAAGCAGGATCTCTGTGGCTTGTAAATTTGAAACTCACAAACCTCGTTCAGAGAAGATTGCTCGAGTGATCATGCGCATCTGCGACCTTTCTAACAAGCAGTGTGTGAATTCATTTTCATGTGAATCCTATCAGGATTTTTGCGCTATGCAAATTAAAATGGGAGACTATAACCTAGCACAAGATAGTTGCCTTCTTCTGCGGCGCACAGGTGGGGTGGGAGGACCATCATCACACAGAGATCCAGGAATTGAGCCCGCCAGGAATCCGACCCAACAAATATTGTTTCCAACAGGCAGCTCTTGTGCGACTAGAGTTAGAAATTGTCCTGCTTGTACGCTTAGTACATGGAACAGGTCTCATACAGGATCTGCTTTTGAGAATTGAATTTCACTCTTGGGATATTCCAGGCCATCAGAAATAGTAACCAATCAAGCTGGAGGGGTAGCCAGGAGCACAATCGTCCTATTAGGGTATATCATGTCCAATTTCATGACCACGTGAGGGCAACCCAGATATGCATGGAATCCAGTATCACAGCTGCATCCTCTTATGGGCTGAGGCACTCAGAATACTCAACCATTTGTAGTGGGAACTTTGTAAAGTATCCTTTGTAATACTACCAGGGGCCAGTGTAAGGTTTCTGAAGGTTTCTGAAATGCTTGCCTACAGGCAGGCAATGTATCTGAAGAAACCAGTTACCATGCCTTGGGTACTCGACAAGGAGAGAAACGGAATGGGTCACACAACAGACATTTAAAATTAAAATCAAAACAAACAACTTTACATCAGCAAACAACTCCGTAGAACGGGACCCATAAGTGAAATAATATAGTCTTTCACTCTGGGGTAAGACAAACAAATGAACAATTGTTGCCTCTAAATCCACAGTACTCTCTGAAAAAGCTGGAGGTAAAGATACAAGCTAATGTCTCCAAAATTAAACAGCAATACTGCCCACTCATACAGCAAAGCCTAAAAGAATGGGAGCTGTGCATGCATTCCCAGACACCAAATGATAGGTATAAAAAAGACTTAAGGGGATGGTTTGGGTCTGAACTGGGAGTATTAAATTCTATTGATCAAGAAGTCTTACTCAAGAAAGTAAGCACTGTGAGCTCTTATACTGGACAGATACAAACTCCTCTCACATCAACCCTGCTATCACTTGCCCATACCCAAAGCCTGGCAGCTAACCTATTAAGCACCCTGGCCAACAATACACAGCAGGATTTTGAAGCAGTTGGTGGCTTTATGGCAACACTACAGGGTGACGTTTCTTTAGCATTTCAATGTACACAAGCTCAGCTGTGTGTGGCTACAGTCTGTAATCTCAGGAAAACTTTAAAAAAGGAGAGCTGGGGAAATTGTCACAAGAATAAGCTAAATCATGGCTAAAAATGAAACCACAAAGCAATTTGAAAAAGACTTCCACACTTGGTTGCAATTGGCCAATTTCACATAGAATGAACAGAACCCTGCAGTCTTTTGTATTTTTGCAGTCTTTTGTAGTTTTCAACAAGAAAACTAGAAGCTGGCAAACTGTTCCACAGTTATGGCAGAAGACAGGAGAGAAAGATTGTTTTGGGAACAATGTTTTCAGGACTCTAAAAATAATGTAAAAACTGCTCTGCCACACTCTCAGCTGTTACAGCCCCAAAAAGCACAGGCTGTCTTTGCTCTCAGAGTCACAGTTATGGTGGGATTTCTACCACACCACAGGACAATCCATTTCTGGTTTTCTCCTGGAAATAACTACAGCACTTGTGGGTAGCAAGGCAAACATGTGCCTCTTTTAATGGCCCTTGAAACTGGCCATGTGAAATGAGGTACACAAAGCCAAAGGCCAGCTGAACCTGTGATCTCTGAATGGCTCTCCACATTCTTCCCAGGAAGATGAATGGCAATCACTGTTCTGCCAGGGAAATTGCATCTGCTGGGAATGTTGTGTAGAAAATGTGCTTTCTGCTCCTCTCAGCGCCAAAATTCCTACACATTTCTTATAAGGCCTTCTTAGATAAGGACAATGTTCAGCTGAGTGACAGTGAAGCAAAATGGCAATCCAGGAATAAATGTTCCTGGTCACAACATCCTCCATTCACATGCATGGTTTCTCACTGGCACACAGGAGCAAGGGAGGAACCCAAATGCATCATTGTACACAAAGTCAGACATGTTGAGGGATGAACAGATCTCCCAGGGATATGGAAACCTCCCCTGAAAAGCCAGTCCAGGGAGAGCCTGAGGTGTTTTGTGGTTCCAGGCATGAAGATGCTCAGGAGCTTCCACAGATGCTCAGGATGGTGCCTGGATCTCGCTCTGGCAATGCCAGTGGCTCAGCTGAGAGCTGTGGCAATGATTTACACTGCACTGAGAGGGGCCACAGTCCTGCAAGGGTCTTTCATCAGGAGCAAACAGCAGCCTGGAGGGTGGGGAATGCTGGATCTGTACCAGGGCTCATCCTTCACCTTCATGTGGAGCTGCCCCCAAAGTTGCCATGGATCACTTTTTATTTTTCTCCTGTTGGGTCTATTTTGGAGCAGCTGTTAGATGTGGCTTTTTATGGTGATCCTGTGGGAAGCAGCCATTTGCCTGCTGTGATATCCTCACAACTAATACTAACTCCTCATTGCCTTTTGTTATTTTTGGGGTTTTTTATCTGTTTGATTGGTTTGCGTGGGTTTGTTTATTTGGGTTTTTGTCTGTTTTGGTTTGAGCTTTTTATTTGCTTTTTTATAAATGACTGCTTAAGTTGGCATAGCCAAACTGCAGAAAATGTAAACCAGGTTCAACTTTCCAGAAATTCCTTTTGCCTGGGTTTAGCTGCACCCCCAGGCTCAGGATCACCAGTAGATTTGCAGGTTTTACTCTGCATCATCAGCCTGTCCAGACTCTGCTTGGTGTTTCAGAAATGGAGAAGACAGTGGACATTGTGCCAAGCTTCCTTTCCAACAGAAAAATCTGGGTCAGCATGACAGAAAAGAAGAAAAAAATAAAATAAATTCACCAGTTAGAACAGAACAAGTGTCCCACCATTTCCCCCTCCACTGTTATTAATTTTGTACAATTTGGAGGCAAACCTGGGTCTAAAGCTTCCATCTCTCCATAGTTCCTGATACTATTTGCTACCCTTCAGCCTTGACATGCCCTGATCTGACTGACTGCTGTCCAGCTGGGGCTGGGGATGCTCAGCCTGGAAAGAGGAGACGCTGGGAGGCCTCACTGTGGCTGTGCAGGACTGGAAGGGTCCCACAGGAAAGAAGGGGATAGAGTGTTCAACAGGGCCTCTGCTGACAGGACAAGGGGGATGGCTTTCAAGTGCAGGAGGCTGATTGAAGCTGGATCTAAGGGAGCTGCTGTTTTACACTGAGGGTGGTGAGGCACCGGCCCAGGCTGGGCACAGAGGCTGTGGGTGCCCCATCCTTGGCAACAAGGCTCCCCCAAGGCCTGGGGGAAGATTGCTCAGCTTGGAACAAGATGATCTTCAGGGTCCCTTCCAAGCCCAACCATCCAGGGATCCCCGCTGCCCACTTCAGTTGGCCCTGGGCTCCTGGGAACTGTGATGTCACATCCCCCGTTCCAGGTGGAACTGCCAGCACCCAGCAAAGAGCACAACTCAACCACTGGCCCTTGTGTCAGCCCACGCTGCACTCTGCTCCTGTCCACCCCTGCCACCCTTCTTGTCACCTGCTCCCTCCATCAGTCCTGAGAGCTCCCTAGTGCCTGGATTTTGTCATCCACCACTGCAGGATGCTTATGTTTGTCCTGAGGAAGGTATGGTGCCATTCCATGGAGGGGGACACCACCAGCTGCCCAGGTGGGGTGCAGCTCTGTGGCCTTGTGTAGGACAGGGACCCCACTCTGAGGTTTTGCCACCTCTGCAGGCTGTCACAGACAGAGAGGAAGAGATGGACGTGGATATCCAGACTCAAACAAAGGAGGACGTGGAAATGGAGGAAGAGACTGGAGAGGAAGAGATGGAGGTGGATATGGATGTGGAAGAAGAAATGGAAGTGGATGTGGATGAGGAAGAGGAGATGGAAGTGGAAATGGAAGAGTACATTGAAGAAATGGACATTGATGAAAAAGATGAGGAAGAGCCTATGATCTTGGGATGAAGACCAATGCCAGCAGCAGGACAGGCATGTGGTCCCCACAGGCAGAGTGGGTCCCCTGCTGCCAGGCTGGAGCTGGGCTGGTCCCTGCTCAGGGACGTGGCAACCCGTGCGCTGGAGTCTGGTGCCATCCACAGCCTGTCCTGTGCTTGCTCTGGGCCACACGAGCTCCATCCCAGACCCAGCCAGGCTCAGCTCTGGCAGCAAAGTCCGGCTGTGCCAGCATGTGCCAGCCTGGGGGCACATGGAAGAGCCCTCTGTGCCTGATTGGAGTGACCACGGCACACTTGCTTTTCGTCCAGGACTGATGGACATTCCAGACAGGGATGCCACCCTTTTGTACATATGTTTTACAGTTTGTCGTCTTCAGGAATAGGATTTAGGACTTCTTTTTGTCTTCTGTAAATACGTTTCATATATTTTTACTAGATAGGTTCTTATGTATATACGTTCCATGGATTGCTGTTGTTAGAAATATTCTTACGTTGTAAAAGTGTTCGGTATTGTTGCTGTTCTTCTGGAAATAAACAAATTTTCTTTTTCACATCCCAGTTCTCTTTGCATTTACTTTGGGCACAGGCAGCATTTGCAAAGTTGTGGTTTCCACTTGCTCCAGGTTTCCAGGGCTGGAGGTCCCTGGAGGAGCTGGCACAGCCAGCCCAGGAGTGAGGGTCCCTGTGCACAGAGGGGTCCCACTGACTGAGGTCACCCTCTGCCTGCAGTTTCTCTGGACACACTTGGGAGCTGCAGGGGCAAATCCCAGCGTGTCCTGTGCCATGGGATCCCATGTTGGAGGAGGGCTGAGCCTGCCTGCTCCTGCAGAGCCTCAGCCATGGCTCTTCCCTGGGCAGCCCCAGGGCTGATGAGGGTGCACTGCAACCCCTGTTCCTGAGCACCCAGAGGGGCTGGAGCAGCCTGCAGAGCCTCAGCCCTACATGGACCAAGATTGCCCTTGGAAACCCCCTCTGTCCCCAGACTCTGGTACAAGCACAACAGGAATTGATCCTCCCAGGTAAAGGTGTTAATTGGCAAATATTTGTCCCTTGGACTTTCTAGCACAGCAAATGTCAGCACTTGGAATCCCTGTTCTGCACTCCCTGGTCAGGCACCAAAACATCTGAACCTGACAGAACATCTTGAATTAGCACCAACCTGCAGAGACCTATGGGGGAGAACCTACCCCCAAGCACCCAGAGAAACACTTGACATTGTTAGTCTGGGGCAAGAGCTGAAACTAAAGCAGTCTAATGCCAAGAGAGAGGATTTTTATTGCTGAATTCATTCTCCAAGAACAGTAATGAAAGCTTTTGGTGTCCTCACCAGCCACAGATGTGTATTGCCAAGGTTTGCTTCTGGGTTATGATTGATTTTTATTAATCTGCTCAGAACTCTGATGCTGTTCCTGGCTAGGGTGTAGAGATGATATTTCAGAGCCAGATGAGCTCAGCACAGCTTCTGCAACACACAATTTCCAGACCCAGACATTCAGGCCATGCAAACTGATACTTTTTCATCTCTGTGCAAAGATCAGTATTAGGACATCACTGACGTACCACACACTTCTCAGAGCTGTCCCTTTCATCCAGCTCTCCCCAGTCACTTCACAGACTTCACTCCAAGCAGTTTATCTCTGAGAGAGTTCAGTGGCACATGGGATTTAATCCTGGCTTTTCTTCATCTTCTCCTGAACTGTCTCCAGACACAGTGTGTGGGCACTGTCTGACAGCAGCAGCATTAATGTGCCACCTCCCTGACACTGAGGTTCATGTCACAACTTTTCATCCAAAGCAGCAAATCAATGATTCCCACTGTGTCCCACACAGCTCCATGGGGAGTTTGTGTGGCTGCAGTTCCAGCACCAGCCCTAATGCACAGGAATTTCAGAAGATACAGAAGGAATCAGCCATTCACACAGAAAAACATCAGTTTGCACGGCCCAGATCCCCACAACACTGCAGACTCTGCTAACCCAGAATCTGCATTTACACTTTGGTCTCTGGGCCTTACTTTTCCTCTCACTAAACTTCTCCCATTTTCCCCTCTTGCTCAGCTTCCCAAGATCATTAAAAGCAGCATTAGGAGCAGGGATAGGTAATGGGAACTGTCCCAAGGCTTGACAAAATTTCTCTTTTCAGGCCTGACAATTCCAGCCAAGGAGAGAGGAAAAGCCCGCATGAAAGAGGTGTGAAATCAAAGCAGTAATCAAATTTAGGTATAATGAGAGAAGCTGAAGAGGTTTTCAATGTTCAGAACAAGATTAGCAGCTCCAGGCACAGGAGGGATGCGACATTTTCCCCACTGTAACAACTCTGTGATGCAAATTGCATCTCAAATCCTTCTCCCCAGCTCTGGGACCCGTTCAGCCACAAACGTGGTGCTGAATGTTTTAAAGCAAAGTGGAAGCTGGTCAGAGAGGTGGTTTGCAAATCAAAACCACAGAGGACAGCTTGGAAGCAGCAGCTGGAGCAGAGAGAGGCAGAGCCTGGCCCTGAGGTGCAGCACAGCCTGAAACTCTAACCAAATAAAGAACTTGCCACTTGTTTTTTTCCCTCAGGAGCTACAGAAGGTGCTTGATGGAATCCCTGCCTCCTTCACACTGCATCAGCATGAAGAGGAGCACAAGGATGAAGATTACAGCATCTTCTGCTGCTGCTTCCATCTCCTGACTCAAATCTCACCAAAATCTGTCACTACTGGGCCTTCCCAAAGCCCCAGATTCACTCAGTCCTTGCAGAATTTCAGTTCTGAGGAGCAGGAAGGGAGATGAAGGCACTTGCAGACACCAGAGATGCCATTGCTGCCTGAGGTGCATTTCACTGCCCAGCTTAGTGCCTCTAAAACCATCAAAATCAGCCCCTTTGAGAGCACCAAGCCAACAGCAGGACATCAGGGCCTGCACATGGTTGGAAATGGCATTTTTTATTATTCCTCTCCCAGTCTCTCCTTTCATGGTGCCATTGCAGGGCTTAATCCCATCATTCAGCAGCAAGTCTTGGCAATGAGCTTCAGATGGATTTTTAGTGCTGAGCAAATAAGAGGCAATTTTACTTTGTCTCCAATGAATGAAATTTCACCTAAATCGGACAAACTCTGTGTTCTGAGGCTGGCCAGGCACCAACCACTGCCAGGTCCCCAACCTGGATGTCACACTGCTCTAATATTGAAAAGTTAAATTTATTTGGCTTTGTCTACAAGATTATTCTCTCTCAAAAGAATTGGAATCCGTATCATTGCATTTCCAAGCACTAACCTCAGACCAGCCACAAAGAGCACAAGAGACAAGAAAAGAAATAGAGATTTCTAAGGAGATGGAAATTGGATGCTGAGTTTTTTCCCATGATAGAAAGTTTCATCAATTATCACCTGCCAGCTCCTTGCCTTCACTTGTGTGGCCACCACTGAATACACTCGCAGATAAGAAAATGTTTGTCCTACTGAAAACTGGCACTAGAAGCAGAAAAAGGCTCAGATGTCTGGATTCAAAGACAACATAATGAAAAGAGCTGCCTTATAATAGCAAGATATGATGGACAGCAGGAATGGCTGAAGCCAGCAGAGAGAAGTCCATGAACTATTCATGCTACAAAGATTTCTGACAAAACCCCCAAGAACCCAAATGCAACATTTTGTCAGGCAGAGCTGATAGGAACCCTGTACATTTAATTCAGTCATTGGCAGCAAATAGAGATCAGCTTGAAGCTCCTTTGGTCCACTACTACTTACTTTTTTTCACCCAAAAATGGAATTACATCTACTTTTTGGGAAGAAATTACTGCTTTGAGTGGTTCAATGCAAAGAGTTTCTTCCCATGCCCACTCCTAATCAGTCACCAAGAGAAATATTTTCTAAAAAGATCTCTTCCAAATTTTGGAGTGACTTTCAACATAAATCACTTGGTTATTTTGCTCAAAATGCTAAGGGAATTGAATTGGGCTCCCTCATCTTAAAAAGAAGTGTTTCTTCCTAGCTCTTCACAAAGAGGAACAAAACACTTGGTTGCAGCAGACTGAAGGCAGGAAGAGGTTTCTTTCCCCGAGCTGCACAATAGGAGACAATTTTGTTGCCAAGAGGCCACAAAACCCAGCCAATTTCCAGTTCTTTTAGTGCAAGGGAAAAGTTCTGAGGATCCCAGCTGTGGGAGACACAGAGTGGCAGGAGCAGGGGATCTGCTGGGGGGTTTGGGGTGGGGAGCAGATGAAAGAAATGTTCAAGCAAAACCTGTGGGAGCTCAAGACTCCATCCCTCAGAGGAGAAACTGGATTTGACCCCAATGCCATTCAAACCCAAAAAACACTGAGGCATTTCCCCAAGCTCTGCTGGGCCATCAGGTACAACCCAAATCCCTCTGTGGGACCAGGGCAGCAGATCCCTGGCACTGGACAGGGATGCTCCCCTGGGAAGCCACCTGCATTGCCCATGGCACTCACAAGACCTGCTTCTAAAGACCCCAACGTCCAAATAACTCCACATTAAAAGCCTTTAATTTGGAGTTTCACTTCTCCACCTGTCTGTTGTCACTAGACAGCTGCTCCACTTCAACACCTTTCTGATGGGTACAAATTTTCTCCTGATTTCCAGCCTAAACAGGAAGTTATTTCCATTCATTCTTCTGCAAGCACTGGGAGCTTGTACCGGCTTTGCTCTTCCTCTCCTGGTGTGCATTTGTGCACATTAAATGCCAAAGCCAAGAGCATTTCCTTGTTTAAATCATGCCATTTGTCCTTATTATTTTCTTCCCATAGAATTGCATGGATTTGGTGCTGGCTCAACACTCAGAATGTTGACAGCACAAAGTCCAGTTCTCACACTGACTTCTCCAAGTTTTGGACCAAGCCTGCAAAGAAGGAAACCCAGCAAAGAAATTCCAAACAGGGGCCCTAATAAATGTAATAAAATGCCACGTGCCTGTGTTTGCTGCAGGGAAGAATAGTGCTCCTTATTAAATCATTACAAACAATTAAAGCAGCAGAGAGGAGGAAGACAGAGCTTTCGGGGCAAATTTGGAGACCTCATCTATGGGTGGATGGAGCAGCTAGGATATTCCCAATTGCTGGGAATGGTTCCCCAGGTCCTTGGTGTAAAATGCGGCTCCCCAGCAAGTGCAGATCTGCAAGATGAGAAACAATTTAGGCAATTGGTGATGCATCTTTCTAAATCACTCTCCTTTCTTTCTTACAGTACTGATTTAGGGGCACTACCTTGCTTGTTTTTGCTTGTTACTAAAATCAAGCTCACAGTTTTTATTGATTGTATCATCTTACATTGTGGTTCCTTCATATTCACAGTAAAAGAAGACCATTATTTCCAGTGATGTGTCCTTTAAATCACCTCAGTCAATTGGCAGAACACCAGGAGGCCCCTGAGGAGCCGGGGCGCTGGGAAGCCCTGAGGAATTGGGTGTCAGAGGGCACAAGCAGACCCCAGGCAGCCGCCTTGTCCCTGGCACCCGGCTGCTCTGGCGCTTCCCCAGAGCGTCTCCCAGTCCTGCGGCAGAGCCCTCCAGGCCGGGCCTCAGCAGGAGGGTGGGGGCACCCCTGAGGTGCCCAGGCTGGGCTGGCTGGGCACAGGGAGGGCAAAGCTCCCCTGCTGGGGCATGGGATGAGGCAGTGGGAAGCCAGAGAACCTGAGATTTTACCTCCAAATGTTCTGTCTTTGCCCTAACATTTACCTCAGGTTTTGTCACAAAATGATCTCTATGTGCCCTCTAGAAATTACTCAGACTTTTCCTCAAAAGTTATTTTTTCCCTAGAGATCACCTCAAATTTTCCTGCTCAAATATCTACTACATGTACTCGACAGATCACCTCCAATTTCATTATTCTCACAGTCCAGTGATTACCTCAACTTGAAAGCCCAAATGTTCATTCCGTGCCCTACAGGAGGCACCAGGTAATTCCAGCATTCGTGTGCTATGAAGTTCTCTCCCTGGAAGCTACTGCAGCTTTACCCCTGGCCAAGTGAAACACTCCCTGGTGCTGAGGCAAGCCTGGCCCATGCTCCTCGGTGTGTATGAGCGCAGGGCAGCCCCAGGGCAGCTCCCCCGGGGCTTCTGCAAGGCCGCCCGGCGCCCGGCCCCGCGGGGCGGCCCCAGCGGGTTCGAGTTGCCGCCCGCGGCTGAGGGGAGCGGCGGGGCGGGGCCGCCCGCGCCTGGGCGGGAAACGCTCCCTGCGGCGGGGAGCGGGCGGCGGCGGCGCAGCGGGGACCGGCCCGGCCCTGCCGTGTCCCTCAGGGCGAGCCCACGGCCCCTCAGCGGCCCTGGCGTCCCTTCAGCCAGCGGCATGTGCGCTCAGCCACACGCGGCGTGCCCGTGTCCCCCTCACTTTCCCTCAGTGACACCGCCTCACCCTGGGGGACACGACAGACACCCGCCTCCCCTCAGGGACTCACGCTGGCCTCAGTGGCATGCAGGGCATCTGCATGCCATTCAGAGACTGTCATGACACCTCAGCGACCCACGGGGCATCTGCCTTCCCTTCAGTGACAGAAAGGCACCTGCAACCTGCTGGGGAAGCCTCAAGTCTGCTCAGTGACCCCATGTGCCCTCAGCATTGGGACACCCACTTTTCTCTCAGTGACCCTCATGTCCCGTCAGCAAATCAAGAGGCACCAGCCATCCTGTGGGTGACTCAGAGCGAGTGCAGTGGGTCATGGTGGCCAGGGGCAAGCAGCAAGCAGAAAGCCAGGGCTGGGGAAAAGGCTCTGCTCTGCTTACAGCATGGGCTGAGGGCCGGGAGAGCTCCATTTCCCCCTTGAGATGTTGGAGACAGGGCCTTTCACCCTCCTTCCAGGGCTGCCCCTTGCTGCAGTCAGCCAAAGGAGCACAACGGCAAAAGGCCAAGGACAGCAAAGCAAAGAGCCAGCCCTGCACACAGGGAGGTGACCCAGTGCAAAGCCAGCGTGGCACCCGAAGGTGCCTGCCGCTCTCATGTGTCCCTGCCCTGGGAATGCCAGCAATGCCCTTTGTCCAGAGGGCCTTTCTGTGGCCCCTCTGGGCTCAAAGCTGCTGCTCTTCTGGCTCAATGGGGCCTAAAGCCACAGAACTCGGCCTCCCCCACAGCAAGAGGAACAAGACTCAGAGAGCAGACAGTGGAGCTCAATGCCTAAGGCTGAGGGGCCGGGGGCTCCAGTCCGGAGCACATGTAGGACACACGCCCAGCCCCACAACTCCTGGCCTCACAGCCCTGAAAGGCCAGGGCCAGGGTTCCACACCTGATTCCAGGGGGTTCCTCACACTGCCCACTGAGGAAGCGCCAGAGCAGCCGGCAAGGCGGCGGGTGCCAGGGGGCTGCTTGTGGCCTCTGACAGCCCCATTGCTCAGGGCTTGCCAGTGCCCCAGCCCCTCAGGCCCTGCCCCAGCCCGGCCAAGCTGCCCGGCAGCAGGGCCGCAGCCCCACAGCAGCTCCAGAGCAGCCCCATCCAGAGGCACCTGGGAGCCCTCGGCAAGGCAGGCAGCAGCACACGGGCGGGAGGACACGGATGGCGCTTCCTGCCCGGCACAGGGCTTGTGGCCATCTCCAGGCACCGCTCTGGCAGGGATCCCCACAGCTCCGGCCCCTGCCCAGCCACTCTGTGGGGAGCACAAAGGCTTCAGCAGAACCACCAAAGGCCAAGGGGCTTCTGGCCATTTCCCCTTGCCCACCGCATGCCTGGGCAGCTGGCTGAGCACAAGCACCCTTTTCCCCCTCTTCCCCTCTGCCCTACAGGCCCTGGGCAGAAAAAAAAGTCTCCTGAGATTCTTTGTATTATAACACAGTCTATATTTACATAGGAAAAAAATAGAATGGAAGAAAAGAAAAATCTTAAAGAAAACTAAAAATCCCCACTGGCTCAGGTTGCCCCAGCAAAGAGAGCCTCCCAGATCAGCTCTCCTCAGAGCTCCAGCAGTGCAGCCAGCCGAGCCGGGACAGACGAGGCCGAGTCATCCATGCCCTGCGCAGCTGATTGTGCAGCCTCTGGAAGATGGAATATCGCCCACTGGCTGTTGCTCGGAGGACATGCAGTGTTTGAATTGCCAGCTCTGACACAGCACTGCTCATGTCCTCCGTCAGGCTTTCAAGGGCTGCAAGAGAGAGGAACAGAGCTCTGGTAAATAGGTATGATTTGTGCTGACAAAATTGAAACAGTAATCAATATTGATGCAGTAATTAATATTTGGAAGTAATAATAAAACAGTTAAAAGTTGTAATGCCAAGAAAAACGGGAGAGGAGGGGTTCCACCCCCCCCTCCCTGCAGATGTTCAAGGACAGGAGGAAAATGCAAGAGATAACAGTTACTAAAAATTACAGAAAGAAGGGAAAATCTGGTTGGGTCCCAGGAAAACGCCAGCTATAAGAGATTTATTGCTTTGATGCTTAAATGTAGTAATATGTTAGTTTTGGATTACATTGTACTGGCTTGGTGCGCATGTGTAACCCAAAGGTGAATTAAAGGACATCAAGGAAGAGGAGAGGCCTTCATCAAAAAATGACCCCCAAAGGCTTGTGCGACAACCAAAACGAGCGGTGGAGCATGCGCGGTAAAGGTGGTGATGAGGGCGGAGGTAGAAGTGTGATGAATCGAAAATGGGAGGAGATGACATTGACACATGGCATAAAAGGGGGGAATCTTCACTTGGAAAGCTCGTACGTGAGGTGGCAAGGGTCCTGCACTCCATGGCCCGCGGTTATCCTTTGCTTATGCGCTATTATTACAACCAAATTATCCCTTATTTTTAATCAAATTATATTGTCAAGATATATTTTCTGAACTATTCAATTGAAATTGCTGCTATCTCAAATATTGTTTGGTTTTTTATGATGGGATAATTGGGCAAACATAACAGAGCCAAGGTCAGATCCCAGATCTGTGGGGAGCCAAGGAGAGCCCCCTGTCTGGGCCATCGCAGCTGGCTCCTGCCATGGCCAGGAGGGAGCAGGGAGCAAGGGAATCAGCCCGGAGCTGCTGGCCACAAATGACTCACGTGGCCCTGAAATTTCCGGGTGCTCTGCCCTCGGGAGCAGAGCCCTCCACAGCCAGGGCAGGGCTTGCAGCTGTGCCCGGCAACCCCCACTGTCAGCCCGCTGGCCTCACTCACCAGTGCAGATCAGCTGCAGCTCTTGCTGCTGCCCCCTCAGGTGCCGCCCGGCCATGCCTGTGAACACAGAGCCTGTCAGGGCCCCAGCGGCACAGCTCCCTGCCGGCGGCGCTGCCGGCGCTGTGGCCACACGGGCTGCTGGCCCGGCAGGGCTCAGCCTGGCCCTTGCCGCACGCTGCCGCCCCAGGGCACGGCTGCCAGAGGGCGGCAGCAGCAATGCCCAGGCCGGGCGGGGCTCCACGGCGCCGGCCCCGGCTGGTGCTGCCGGGGCAGCAGGCGGGGCTGGGGCCGAGCTGCGGCGGGGCGGGCCGGGGGGGGAGCCCGGGCTCGTGGCTCACCCATGAACCTGATGGCCGCCTCTCGCAGGGGCTCCTGTGGGCTCCGCAGGTAGCGCAGGGCCCGGCGCAGGTGCTCGGCCGCTCTGCTGCTGTCCTCTGCCAGCTGCAAAGATTGGCAGGAGGGAAGGGTTAGCGCGGGCTCCGCCCCTGGGCCGGGCGCTGCCTGCGCCCAGCCCCGGCCTCCCCTGGCCGCACAGGCCTGAGGCGCGGCCAGCAGCCGCTGGCCAAGGGCTCCCGAGGGCAGGGGGCAGAGGGCCGGCTGCTGCCCGGGGAGCCGCGGTGCCGCCCCGCAGCCCCGCCGGGCCGGGGCTCCATGGGCACCCCGCTCGGGCCCACGGGAGCCTGGAGAAGATCCCCCGCGGCCTCTGGCTGCAGCAGCGGGCAGGGGCACAGCTGCCCGGCCCCGCACACTGAGCGCCGCCCTCAGGGTCCTTCTCCAGGCTGAGCCTGGGGGTTCTCGGCTCCTCTTACCAGGCACTCGCCAAACCTCCATGTCTGATCCACCTGGAGCATTTCTTCGAGATTCCTCCTCTTTAGGAATCTGGCCGAAGAATGCAGTATTACACAGGAGGCCTGGAGAGCAGCAGAGAGGCACAGATGGCCCCACAGGCCAGGGCACAGGAGCATCCCAGTGCCACAGCCTGAAGGAGGCTGCAGCCCGCAAGGTGCCAGGGCAGGAGGCAGCCCAGTCCCCTCCCAGGGGGACAGCAGGTGGCCACAGGTCGTCACCTTAGCAACAATCTGATTCTCATCATGGCAGTGCAAGTAGAGTGGCACCAGGCTCTGGCGCACGTGGGACTTCAGGGCCTTTCTTCCATCTTCTGTTAATAAGTCCAGCATCTCTTGAAAGACACACATGGAGTTCAGCTGCACCTGGATATCATCCTGTATGAGAGGAAGGGCAAAAGACCTCAGCATCAGCTGCTTCAGGCCCCCCAGGGCACAGGCCTGCATCTGCACAGGGCACCAAGTGTCCGGGCAGCAGCTGGTGGCCGAGGCTGTGGGCACAGAGCCTTACGTGGTCAAAGAGTGGCAGGAGTGCCTCAGCCAGCTGCAGGGCAATGGGGGTGGCTATTGGGGCACCATTATCCAGGAGCAAATATCTGAGTAGAAGAATGGTCATCCTGATCATGTGGCTATCATTTTCCTGCAGGAGCTCCACAAGACTTTCAGTCAGGCTCCCCATTTTTTCAGCCTGTGCGGAACACAAGTTTGTGAAAGGCCAGCCTGCTGCCACAGGGCCCAGAGGCCAAAGGCCTGTCCCAAAGCACTGGGGCAGCTGAAGTGAAGCGAGAGGCAGGAGAGCTGGGAGCAGCTGCCCCAGCGCCCCAAGCCCAGGCAAGGCCAAGCGACTGCCTTGCCCAGCCCCACGCTGCCTGCACGGCTTCAGCCACTGCCCCTTCTCACCATCAAGGGATTCTTGCCCAGCACTACCAGGCCTCTGAGTGCCAAGTAACGCCTGGCCCTGTGCTCACTCTGCAGGTTCCGTGCCATGATCTCCAGAACACTGTCACTGCATTCCCTCAAGTCCAGGCACTCGAGGACCTGAAAGGCACCGGGCATTGACAGGGAGCTGGCCGGCAAGAGCCCGGAATCACACAGGGCTGTGCCCAGGCAGCAGCACAGGGCACGGGCACCGTCCTGGCAGCTGTGCCTACGAGAGGGCAGAGAGCTGGAAGGCAGCGCTGGCCTTGAGGCTCACCTCCACAAGGAATGCCAGGGCAGGGAAATCCCAGGATGGCATCTCTTGGCCGAGCATGGCGAGCAGGTAGAATGCAATCCCGGAACAGAAGTGTACGGCTGACTGGCAAATTTCTCTAAAGAGAGGAAAAAGCAAACAAGACCCTGAGCCAGTGGGGCAAATCTCTCCCAGGAGTGACTCTCAGAGTTCTCATCTTTCCCCACCACCCTTCCAGCAAGGGGATGTGGGCCATTTGGGAGTTGGTCGCTCATGGGCATCCTCCCCTGCCAGCCTTTTCTAGTCTGCTTGGCCGTCCTTCAGTGACAAGGCCCTCTGGCCCATGATCATGGGCAGTTTGGGGGACACCTGGGCACAGAGCACAAATGTCAGAGGCAGTGGGGAGAAAGGGCTCTCACCTGGCCAGCAGAGCCACAGCAAAGTGGTGAGTGTCAAGAGAGAGCAGCGTGTCCCAGCCACACCTGCGTTCCATTGCCACCACCACATGCTCACAGCGGAGAAGACAGAGCAGGCACTTCAGGGTGCGCACTGCAAACCTGTGTGCACAGCAAAGGCCAGGTCACACTGGCAGCACTGGCTCCTTGGCAGGCCACGTGGCAGGGACAGGAGGAGTGGGATGGAGCACCTGTTGGGGCTGGTGGCAAGGCCGTGCTCTTGCTGACATCCCTTCCAGAAGGCATCGACCTCCTCTGGCAACTCTTCCGTGCTGAAGAACACTTGGAAGAGCAGATGCACAAATAGGCGGAGGAAATACACCTTCAATATCCGTGGCAGACAGGGCACCTGCAGGATCTTCCACATCACCACGGTTGCCTGCAAAGGACAAAGCCCCCCGGGACAGCGCTCAGTGCCCAGGCGTCCGTGTGGCAGGGCCCGAGCGTGGCAGGGAGAGGCCCGGAGAGAGGCAGGGGGAGCCTCTCAGGGCCTGCTGGGCCTGAAGCTGCCCCTGGGCCAGGTTTCAGGCCAGCAGTTGCAGTGGGGGAAGGAGGATGGAGAGCTCTGGAGAGGCGGCCTCGGGGCCAGCAAAGGCCACTTGCAGAAACTCACAGCCAGGCCAAAGACACCCGTTTGGTCCCCATCGGACGTGCACGTGCTGTGCTCTGGCCAGCTCCACAGCACATCCAGGAGGGTCAGCTGTGCCAGCTCCGCAGTCCTGGCTGAGCCCATGATGGTCTTCCACATGGCCATGGCAGCTCTGCGGGGTCAGAGCTCTGTCTCAGGGGGGTCTCAGACACAGCACCGGGGGGAGCTGAGCTGGCTGCCAGTTCTGCCTCTGCCCACTGGCCCTGGCCAGCAGCAGCCAGGCAGCCCAGGCCTGTGGGGACAGAGCCCTGAGGGGCAGGGAGGGAGCATGGCAGAAGGCTCAGGGGCCGACGTGCCAGGGCTGGGAAAGGCAGTAGCCAGAGGGCCCTGGAAGTCTCTGTTGCTCAGACACCTGGGACAGGCTGTACAGGGTGATGGGATGGGGAGGCCTGAGCTCTCTGGGCAGGTGGGCCCCATACCTGTCACAGGACGGGGCCACACGCAGGAGCGTCACGACTGCGTCATCTGGCTGTGCTTCCGTGAGATCCAGCAGGGCCTCGTCCAGCCTGGGCTCAGCACAGTCATTGGCCACGAGCCACTGGTGGATGAACCTCACCATGGCGGGCACCTGGAGAAGGCACAGGGAGACTTGGGAAGCTGCCAGAGGGAGCAATGTTCACATCTTGCCCAGAGAAGTGCTTCCCTTCCCCGCGCACTGCCATGTGGCCTCAAAGGCTCACAGCAACCAGCATGCATGGCTTGGGAGGCCAAGCAATTCCTGGGAGGATCAAACCCTGCCCACAGGCTGCTTACTTGTTCTGGATAGTATAAACCTTCCTCTACAAGCATACACAGGAGGGCAGCGCTGGTCTTGCTTTGGAACAGGGGCGAGTATGCTCTGAGCCCAGTGCCCATGGCGATGGTCTCTTCCTTCTGCATTCTCTTTAGGAATTTGCAGATGAACTGTAGGAGAAGGGCAGGAAGCCGGGGATGTTGCATGGAGTGCTGCACACACGGTGCTGGGCTGAGCAGGGACAGCAGGCCCAGCCCAGCTGGGGGTGGCTGCAGGTACCTGCGCTGTGCTGCGGAAGTGGCCACGGCTGGATTCCTGATCTTGTGTGCACTCCAGGGCTGCATCTGGCAAAGAGTGAGCGCAGCCAGAGCTGAGGGGCTGCGGGAGAGGCCGGAGAACACAGCCCAGCCCTGCGCTGCCCAGGCAGGGAGAGCCCCAGGATGCCCCAGGGGATGGAGCACGGCCACTGCAGGGTGTCTGCCCGGGCCCTCTTCCGTCCTGTCCGTGGGCATTTCCCCAGGGGATGGGATGGGATGGGATGGGATGGGATGGGATGGGATGGGATGGGATGGCATGGGATGGCATGGCATGGCATGGCATGGCATGGCATGGCATGGCATGGCATGGCATGGCATGGCAAGGCATGGCACGTGATGGGATGAGATGGGATGGGATAGGATGGGATGGGATGGGACCAAGTTGGCTGCAGGCTCCAGCCCTGCAACCCAGCTCTGCCACTCACCCTCCTGTGGTGGCTGGAATGGCACCACCTCCTCAGTCTCCTGTGCTGGGGCAGCTCCAGGGCCTTCTTCCTCCTCCACCTCCTCCAGCCAGGCCATCTTGGGCACTCTCGGGGGTCTCTGCTCCATGTCTCTGACTGGAGCTACTTGTGGGAGAGGTGCCCTGGGAAACCTCCGGGGCACCAAGTCCCACACTCTGCCCTTGAGGGCAGCTGCAGAATAGAAGCCTCGCAAGGCCACGGGTCACCGAGTCCTGTGCTCTGGCCTCGAGCTCAGCTGCAGGAACAAGGCTGCGGAAAAGCTCGGGCTCAGACGGGAACAAGCGTGCTGTGCGGGGGCTCCTCACGGCACTGCTCTGTCCCGTTGTGCCCCGTTGCGTGCTCCCAGCTCCCGGGCAAGCTTCTATTTCCCACGTGTCACAAAGGGGCCTTGGACACCGGGTTCCATTCCATGCCACGGTGACCATGCTGCAGTGTGCCACCCAGGGCCCTTGCACACACTGCCGCCTGCCCTGGGGCCGCCCCCAGCCCAGCCAAAGTGGCCCAGGCTGGAAGGAATGCCTGGCCCCAGGTGTCTAAGGCAGCCCCACAGGATCTTTAGGAAGGGCTCAGAGCATCAGCAAACGCTGCCCTGCTCTGCGGGCTCAGGGCAGCAGAAGGAGCCCCCAGGGCTGCCGACGCAGCCGCGCTGGGAAGGGCCCAGGGCCTTCCAGGGAAGCTGGCATGGCCTCCTTGGGACACGTCCCGGCCCGTGGCCATCCCAAACCCATGGGTGTTACACGCACAAGGAACGTGTGGGCCCGGGCACGAATGCTGCTCTTAGCCCTGGGGCCCGGGCAGCGCTGACAGCAGCAGCTGTGGCAGAGTCCCCGCCCAAGCAGAGCTGCCACCCCCCGAGCCCTGGCAGCGCTGGTGCCCGTCTCCTGCCCCAGAGACCTGTGCCCCCGGGGGGCTTCTGTGCCACAGGGAGCCAAAGCCCACCTGCATTGGGGGCTGTGATCCTTCCTGCAGGGGCTGATGGCCAGAGCTCCTGGAGAAACTGCTGGGAAGACTTGGTCTCTGCCAGATGATGTTGCTCCTTCATGAAATGAATTATTTTCATGGAAGGGATTGGCAGTAGCACCACAACATCATCAGTTTCCGAGTTTCTCAAAAAAATCAGATTTCAGTGGAATGCTGTGCTTTTCTGACTCTCTTTCCTGCATTCTGGAAAAAAAAAGAATCTGCCCAGCCTCTGATATTCTAGGCTCCAGTTACTGTGTGTCTGGCTGTGGCAGCTCATGTCCACACTAATCTGCATCCCTGCTGAGCGTGGCCATGGACACCCAAAAATAGGGAAGTTCCCCAGTGAACATCATTGCAGACACATGGGGATGTGCAGTGGATAGAGATAACTGGGAGGAGAAGCTGTTCTGTGTGTCTGATTATGGTGCTGGTGCCCAAAAACTAGGCAAGAAAACAGCCCTCAATAGTATAAGGCCTATGGAGAAGATATTTGTTTATTCAATGCCGGGAGTGAGGGGCATTGCTCCGCCACAAACTCACTTATCCATCCTTTGAACAGTTCTAGCTTTTATACATGTTTTACTGCATGTGCACATTATACTTTCCCCACCTTCATATTGCAACACATTTTCTAATCCCATGATGATGCAAGCCCTTGTAGCACATGCACGGTTTCTGCACAAGGTGGTCATCAGCCTCTGGTGGTCATTTTGGATGAAGGCTCATAAGTCTTCCTCGTGCTTGAGTTCTCACGCCTGCTTCTTGTGCATGCTCTATAGGATTGTCTGCTCCAACAGCCAGTGGTCAGCTTTTGCAGGTAGCTTGTTCTGCTAAATTTGCTGATTTCCAAAAGGTGCTTCATTCGCCTACCCTGTTACAAAGTAGCTACTTCTTTCTGCACAGCTACAACTTTTTGTGTAGCTCAAGCATTATCTCATTGCCTAGGCATCAAGTCCGCCCTTTCTTTTATCCTTTGCAAATTCTTTGGCAACTATAGTCTTGTTGTGCTCTCAAAATATTTACCTGTTTCGATCCTTTACCTCATTTTGTTTTGCTTCCATTCGTGATATGTGTTGGCAGTTTGTTTACAATACCATATGAAACATTGGCTCATCATGCAGGTTCCTAAGAATGGTATTCCAGTTCCTAAAATTCCTACCAAAAGTTGTGTAGGCCAGTTCAGATTAGGTAGCCAAGATGTCAGAGTTTCCCTCAAATATTTGCTCCAAGATGTAATGCCTTGGGTTACTGCAGGGAGTACTTGTGCCTGTTGCCAAATGGCACAGATATCCATTGCTATTTGCCCTGATTGATTTATAGCAGTGCAACAACTGGCATTAATTAGAATACAAACTCCCCCCATTTGGCTGTTACCTGCGGTTTTGAAAGACTACTTCTTTTAGTGAGTCTGTTTCTCTTTGTAGTCTTCCCAAGGCATCTGCTGTTGAATTAGCAATCAGTTCTATTTCGGCTGGGATGTCTGAAATTGCCTTTTCCAGTTGTGCAATTCCGAAATTTGGGAGCAACGCCCTCACAAAACTGTGGAAACTCTTGCTGTATCACACCACTGGGTTATTGGGTGTTCTCTTTTCCACAGTCTTCGAATAATACCTGTCATTTCATGACTTTGATTTATGCCTGTAACCAAGGGATAAGGGATCCCATGGTACATTGGCCAGTCCAGTTACCTGCTAGTTGTTTTAATGCTATTCCATTCCCACAAAGGCACCCAGATGCATCAGGAAAAAGGCAGTTGGTGGTAATTCTCACTGGCTTGTTTCCCCTATGTCTATCAAAAAGACAGTTTTTCCATCATCACTCACTGGCTGGGTGCCACTGACCCACCCAGCTGTGTTAGCAGAAACGCTGCCGAGATTTGTTCCAGACTTGTTCAGCCCTGTGTGTCTGTGACTGACTCGTTGAGAGGCTGTAATGGAAAAGGGGCTTTCCCAAGAAGATCCTGCCTGTCTACATTGAGCACCAGCATTGTGGAAGCTGTGGGGGCTCAAATCTGACCAATTGCTTGATGGTAGCCCTGTTAAGGGAAGGTTCCATTGTTGCACCTCTCCGCAAAGCCTGCAATCCCTGAGTCCTGTATAATTAGCTAGGGTTCCTATTAGTGTTACACAGGTGTTAACATCAAAGGCACTGACAGTATAACCAATGAAAAAGACAGTGAAATACAATATGAATTTAATGGTTTAGGAGTGAATTTCAGTTTTAGTCCACGGTCCCCAACAGGTTTGGTTGTCCAGGGTTTAGTTGGTGATTTCTTGAATCAAGAAGATTGAAGGGGTGTAGTGAATCCAGGCAGGTCTTTCCTTTACTCAGATGGAAAAAGGCAGTCAGGAGCACTTGGAACAGTCCATCCCACTTTTCCTGCAGAGGATCACCTGTAAAATTCTTAACACACACCCAGCCACCCGGATCAATTGTATGCAATTTATGATCTGGCTGCTTAGATTGATTCTCAAACGCAGTACTAAACTTCTGGTGCAATTGTTGGTTTATAGCCATTAAATAGTCATAGATATATTGACTACCATCTTGAGCCAAATTTTCATCATGAGTGACTTTTAATCCATAAGGTCTGCCATAAAGCATTTCAAATGGGCTTTTTCTTTAGACCTAGGTTTTATTAAGTCTGATGAAGGCAATAGGTAGAGATTGATACCAATATAAATGCACTTCTTGCCAAATTTTAGCTGTTTGATCATATGATTCAGCCTTTCTACTTGACCTCTAGCTTGTGGTCTGCAGGGCGTGTGAAGCTGCCATTGGATTCCTAATGCTTTGCACACAGCTTGCACCATTTGAGATGGCACAGAAATGAGATCCTCTGTCAGAGGATATTTCTCCAGGTGCACCAAACCTAGCCATGACCTCATTCAGCAATACTTTTCTTATCAATTCTCTAGCTTTCTTTGTCCTACAAGGGAACGCTTCTGGCCACCCAGAGAAAGTATCAGGAAGTACCAGCAAACATTGCAAACCCCCCTTTCTTGGGAGTTCAGCAAAGTCTATCTGCCACAAGTCTCCAGGAAAAGCTCCTCTGCTCAAAACCCCTTGTTCTAGCCTGACTGTTGGATTTGGATTATTCCTCAAACAAGTCACACATTGTGATGGTCCTTCTTTAACAGTGTTCTGCAAGCCTGGGCCTGCAATTTGTACCTTTAGGTACTGGGTTCTGCTCCCCAGCCAGTCTTATCATGTTCAGATTCCACATACTGACTCATTTACTTCTCTGGTATTATTACTTGACCTGCTTCTAATTGTCCCCAACCATTTTCTAAACGTTTTCCTTTACTTTCATTAATCCATTTATAATCAGAAGGTTGGTATTTTACAGGCTGCTTAGTTGATACTGCAGTAGATATTAGAGCTGCCACAAGTGGTTCATTTCTTTCAGCAGCAATTTGAGCTTCATAATCTGCAAATCTGTCACCTGCTTCCAGGGGGGTGTTACCTTTAGAGTGCCCTCAGCAATGTACAGTTGCCACTTGCAATGGGAGCTCCACCACCTCAGGGAGCCTGAGGATTTCAGCTGCATATTTCACCATCTTCTTTTGTGCAGTCAGGAGTCCTCTTTCCCTCCATATGGCTCCGTGGGCATGAACAATTCCATAGGCATGTTTGGAATCCATCCAAACACTAACTTCCCTTCCTTTTGCCACTTCTAATGCTAGAGGGAGGGCTATCAGCTCAGCCTCTTGTGCTGAGGTTCCTGCTGGAAATGGCTTTGACTCGATTACCTCTGAGACTGTGCTCACAGCGTAGCCTGCCATTCGCACTCCCTGTCTCCCAAAACTGCTGCCATCACAGCAGCAGTTCATGGCTGAACCAGTTCATGGCATCTGGGAGCAGCTGTTCCTTTGGATCTGGGCGGCTGGAGTGCACAGCTTCCATGGTCTCTAGGCAGTCGTGTACTACAGCTTCAGCTTTGGACTTTTCTTGCAGAAGGGAGGCAGGGTTAACAACATTGGTCACTTGAATTCCAGTATCATCAGATTGAGCCAGGACTGCTTGGTAGTTTAGGAACCTCGAGGAAGACAGCCAATGGTTCCCTTTCTGATCTAAAACAGCTGACACCGTGTGGGACACTGAGACAGTCATCTTTTGTTCTAGTGTAAACTTCCTTGCTTCTTCAATGTTCATGATCACTGCTGCTACTGCCCTGAGGCAGGCGGGCCAGCCCATTCTCAGAGTATTGAGTTGCTTAGAAAAAAATGCCACTGTCCTTTTGTAAGGACCCAGGTGTTGTGCCAGAACCCCTAAAGCTATTCCGTCCTTCATGTGGGAAAAACCAAAAGGGCTTGCTCACGTCAGGCAGCCCCACAGCAGGGGCCCTCATGAGTTCACCCTTCAGATCTTCAAAGGCCCTGTTCAATTCGGGGATCCATATCACGGTATTTTTAGAGATTTTCACCAATTTGTATAAAGGTTTCATGATCAATCTGCAGCTGTATATGCACAGTTGGCACCAAGCTGTCATTCCAAGGAAAGCATGGAGTTATCTTATGGTTTGTGGTCGAGTGTCTGGCAAATTGCTCCTTCCGGGCAGTTCCCAAAGATCGTTGTCCTCTGGAGACCCCATATCCAAGCTAGGTCACTTGTTGCTTGTTGTAGTGTGTTCTTATATGTTTTGGTTGCATTAAGCTGTACTTTGGTTTGTTGCAGTTCCTCCCTGTTACAGTGGTTCTGCCCCCATTGCCTCCTCCCTCCTTTTTAATGTCAATCTCACGGCCTCCTTCCCTGGTTCCCTGAAAACTGCCTTGTCATCCCCTCAACCCCTCCCCTGTGTCCTGCCTGTCACTCCGCAGCCCATCCCTTCCCTCCAGAAACTTCTTCCAAGGGTGTCGAGTGATAGGCTCAGGCACCGGGGCCCCTCCCCTGGTTTATCCCCATTGGTTCCCCTACATGTCTGTTCCCCTGCTCCCCACACCCTCCTGGAATTCCATTGGCAGATGGGCCATCCCCTCCCCTGTTCACCTCCCCTTTATAACACCTTGCACAGCCCAGTTCTCTGTCTCCAGTTCTTTGGATGCCCTGGCTTGCAGATCTCCTTGGAGCTCTCTAATAAAGCTGGACTTTGCCCCCAGCTGGAGTCCCCTCTCCTTCTCCTGCCAGCATGGCTTTGGTGTCTTGTCCGCAGCAGGCGAAAGCCTCAGCCGCTCTCGTGGCCTCCCGAGGAGCGGGAGAGTGTCCCTGCCGCTCGCTGTGCCAGGGCAAGCCGGGGACTGCGAGCGCCCCCTCGGAGGGGCACAGCCACAGCTGCTGCTCCAGCCGGGCTTTCTGTGCAGATACTCGATAACCACTCAGTCCAGGAACATTCAAAAGGTTCACTGCCCGCTCAAAACATTCTTTAGTAGTGTCAGTAGCAATTAACAAACCATCTGCATGCTGTAGGAGTGTTCCTTCCCCAGACAGTGATTGCCATAGCTCTAATTCTTCAGCCAACTGATTCCCAAAAACTGGGAATGTTTGTGAACCCTTGAGGTAGTCCTGCCCAACTAAGTTGGTTTTTCCTGCCTGTGCTAGGGTTCTCCCATTCAAAAGCAAATATATTTTCACTTTCTTCCACAAGTGGCAGGCAGAAGAAAGCATCTTTCACATCTATCACTGGAAACCAAATTAAATCATCTCAAAGCTTAGCTAGTAAGGTAGTCAGGCAGAAATCATTAATTGCCTGTAAATCTGGCACTAGTTTCTAAGTTCCATTAGGTTTCTTTATTGCCAATCTAGGAGTATTAAATTTGGACTCCCATTCTTCCAATAATCCTAATGTCAGGAATTTAATGATTGTTGCCTGTATTCCTTTCCTATCTTCTAATCTTAAAGGCTATTGCTTTCTGACTGCTGGCCTAACTCTTGTCTGTAGCTCGATTTTTACAGGGTCTGCTCATTTTGATTTTCCTGGCCTATCGGTATCCCCTACTCTTGGGTACACCTGATTCAACACTTGCTCTAAGGTGTTATTGTTGTTTGTTGGTCTTGTGTCAATTGTCAGTCCTAATGCTAAAACCAATTTGTCTTCAGGTACCTTAAATTTCATTTTTCTTTTTTTAAGCTGAACTGTCGCTTCTAAATTTTCCAGCAAATCCCTGCCTAGGACAGATTTGTGTGAGTTTGGTAAATCTAGAAACTGATGTATTCCCATTTTCTTCTTGATTTTACATTTAAGCAGTTTCAGGAAGAATGCATTGTTCTGGCTGGCCAGTGGCTCCTCTTGCTTGAAGACAGTTTTCACTTTTGGGTATCAATGCTTGATTCAAGAGTGAAAATGTGTCTCCACTATTTCCTAAAAATTCAACTTCTTTCTCATTCTTCAGCTGTATTTTAACCAGTGGGCCTGCTAGGGTAAGATCTGCCAGTCTTGGTCATTTCTTATCATCTAGAGTGGCTACAAGAGTTTTGTGCACTGTGTCTGCTAACTCTGGGCACTGGCATTTCCAGTGTCCTTTCTTACAATATGCACATTGATTTGGCCCCAGCTTGGCCTGTGGCTGGTTTGAACCTCCTCTGCCTCTGGAATTTTGGCCCCTGCCTCTGCTTCATCCCCGCCCACGTCCTCTCCCTGGAGCTGATCCAGAGCTGCCACTGTGGCTGCAGGGAGTTCTTTTTCTTTTTCTCTGTCTTTATTATCATACACCTTCTATGCTTTTTCATTCATGCCTTTAAGTCTCTCTTTACAGGCTCTTTCAGCTTCTGAAGTTCCTGCCTGGCATCTGGGCTAGATTGCCCAAACATCAGGGAAAGGAACTGCTGCTTTCCCATATCCGACCAGGGATCCAGGGCTGTGCGTTTCCGTGCAGCTGCTCAGAGCCTGTTCACAAAGTCAGTGGGTGACTCGTGCTGTCCCTGTGTAACATTATATATTACTGACCAATTTATTGCTTCTGGAATGGCATTTTTGAATTCAAATTTGACTAGTTCCTGGTATCTGGCTACCATTGCACAGCTGCCTGCATCATTTGGGTCCCACAAAGGGTTTACAGTAGGAAACAGCTGGTCCACTGTACCTTGTCAGGCTCCACTAGCAATTTGTCCCTGCACATGGGCTCTGGCTACCTTTATCACCAACTCTTTTGCTGGTTTTCTTAGCTCTGTCAGCATGAAATCAGTATCACCTCAGTCTGGGTCTCGATTCTTGACTATGAACTCAAATTGTTTTCTACTTTGCTGGGGTTTTCTCTAGAAATTTTAACTTTTTTCTGCCAACTCTTCAGATCACTAGTAGAAAAGCAGAAATTCACCCACATGGCTTCTCCTTGGGGACCTACTGCTTGCCTTAAGGGTTGACTAAAGGCAGAGTTTCCTTGGTTTTATTCCTTGTATGTGTTGTCACTGGGGTCTCTGAAATTGTCCCCTCACCAGGATTATTCATCTCATCCTCACTGCCATTTGGGTTTCATTCAGGGTGCAGAGTGGTTGGGTGAGGGGGAGTGTACCCAAGCTGGCCTGGGGTAATTCGGCTGTCACTCTTGGACACCTAGAACACAATCTTCCTCATGATTTTTAGCCAATTTCAAACATCTCTGCCCTATGCTACATGCTGAACAACATCTCTTTATTTTCTGCCTGTTATTTCTTTCCAAAGTTAGGACTAAAGGGTCCTGTGGGGCCAAATCAAAGCCACATTCTTTCTGCCCCTCAGGTTTATTCTCCAGGGTAAAAAACATGTCTGCATACATCACATGATCTCATTTTTCTTCTTTTCATAAAAATAACATCAACTGTCACAATGTATGATAATTTAAAGTTCCATTAGGGGATCACTTTTCACCACTTTCTAACTGATACCAAGGCTACTACCATGGGGTAGAGTATTTAATCAGATTACCTTTCTTTGAAAAATTACCCTCCAGGATTCCTCCCAAAGCTTTCTCATGTGCTAAAATACATTCTAGTGGACTCTTTTTAATAACATTTTTACTTCTTGTGTTATTCATTCTTAATGCTATCTTAATTTCCAAACTTACCAGTAAGTATTACTACTTCTTCTCTTTTCCTTCTCCTTATGCCCTGTATACTGCACTTAACACACACTGGGTGTCTCTGAGTCACCCAGCACCAATATTCTTTTTTATAGTCCTAACAAGCAATGAAAACAAAAGGATTACACGTTCCACACAATCTACAAGGAACTGGGCTATGATTGGACATAAAACAAGTTTCTTAAAACACTGCCTAAAGTAAAACTCAGGAGTATATACTCATGTAAACCTAGAGTTCACAACCCTTGACTTTTGATGTAGTGTCTAAAAGCTTGAGTGACTGCTCGATGTTGTTCAAAGACTTCTCAACCTCAGACAGGCTTGGTGCTGTGCCCATTTCCCTGGGGTGTTGCAGTTTGTGTTTATTTATCAGTTATCTTATAATAGTTTGTTTTCATGTACCCCATGTTTTTCCCAAGTTGGTTTGCCCCTAGGTTTTGCCCTCCCTCAAAGCTGTCCCTCATGCCATTCCCCACTTTTTGTTCCAGCTCCTTCCCTGCCTGTCAAGGTAACCCAGCTCTTTATTCCTGAACCTTCCCTGTTGGTTTTGTCTTGGACCAATCCCTGACTGCACCACCCCTTTGGAATTCCCCTATTGCAGGAAACCCCACTCATGCATGGCACCTACCCTCTCCTCCCATCTGTCCTAATTAGTCCCAAGCCCCTGATGTAATCCCCTTGCTCCTGCCTTGCAGATTCCTTCTTGGTCAATGGTTTGTATCCATCCCCTGAGTTGTACCCCTATAAAATGCCGTGTACAGAAGTGCTGGTGGCTCTTTGCTTCTGAATCCTTCCCTTGGGATAAACCTTTGCCTGTGGACCTTCACAATGGAGGAGCCTCCTCCTTCTCTTTTGCCTGCTCCGTGCCGCAGTTATTAGATCCTGAACCACTGAGCAGAGGCTCATCAGGTTCAGCTGCAGGCAGAGCCCACGCCTTGGCCGTTCCCCACTCCTGGCACAGCGCCGGAGTTTTCCCCAGAGCCGGCCCGGGCTCCACTGGGCTGCGTCAATGGGGAACCTGTGCCAGTGCCCGACCGTGCTCTGGGTGAAAAACCTTTTCCTGATATGGAAATGAAACTTGCCCTGTCCCAGCTCCCTGCCCTTTTCTCGAGTGCTGTCACTGCTCCCAACAGTGACGAGAGCTGCAGCAGCCCCTCTGATTCCCCTCAGGAGGATGTTGGAGACCACAATGATGCCCTTTACTCTCCTCCAGGCTGAACAGACTAGAGTGGCCTCAGCTGCACCTAGGGCTGCCCCTCCAGACCACACTCCATCCTTGCAGTCCTCCTTTGCATTCTGGATAATAGCTTACTATCTTCTTCTATTGTGGTGCCCAAAACTGCCCCTGTCTGCTTACAGCACTTCTGGCTGCTGCTTCAGGGTGCGGGCACCGTAATCAGAGACACTGAACAGCTTCTCCTCCCAGAGTTATCCTTATCCCCTGTACTTCCACGTGTCTGCCTTCCTGTTCACTGGGGAACCTCCCCATTTGTGGCCACCCATTGCTGTGCTCAGCAGGGA
The DNA here is from genome assembly GCF_051311805.1 of Agelaius phoeniceus. Taxonomy (NCBI): domain Eukaryota; kingdom Metazoa; phylum Chordata; class Aves; order Passeriformes; family Icteridae; genus Agelaius; species Agelaius phoeniceus. The sequence goes on along the minus strand of NC_135272.1, from coordinate 6,429,707 downwards.
CACAGTTTTGTTTGGACATGAGCTGCCACAGCCAGACAGGCAGCAACTGAAGCTGAGAATATCAGAGCCTGGACAGATTCTATTTTTCCCAGAATGGAGGAAAGAGAGTGAGAAAAGCACAAGGAAACATCACAGTGTTACTTTGCAATCTAATTGCCCTGGGAAACTCAGAAAGGGATGGTGTTGTGGTGCTACTGCCAATGCCTTTCATGAAAAAAATACATTTCAGGAAGGAGCAACATGATCTGGCAGAGGCCAAGTGTTGCCAGCAGTTTCTCCAGGTGCTCTGCCCATCAGCCCCTGCAGGAAGGAGCACAGCCCCCAATGCAGGTGGGCTTTGGCTCCCTGTGGCACAGAAGCCCCCCGGGGGCACAGGTCTCTGGGGCAGGAGACGGGCACCAGCGCTGCCAGGGCTCGGGGGGTGGCAGCTCTGCTTGGGCGGGGACTCTGCCACAGCTGCTGCTGTCAGCGCTGCCCGGGCCCCAGGGGTCAGAGCAGCATTCGTGCCCGGGCCCACACGTTCCTTGCGTGTGTCACACCCGCAGGTTTAGGATGGCCACGGGCCAGGTCTGTCCCAAGGAGGCCGTGCCAGCTTCCCTGGAAGGCCCCATGCCCTTCCCAGCGTGGCTGCGTCGGCAGCCCTGGGGGCTCCTTCTGCTGCCCTGAGCCCGCAGAGCAGGGCAGCGTTTGCTGATGCTCTGAGCCCTTCCTAAAGATCCTGTGGGGCTGCCTTAGACACCTGGGGCCAGGCATTCCTTCCAGCCTGGGCCACTTTGGCTGGGCTGGGGGCGGCCCCAGGGCAGGCGGCAGTGTGTGCAAGGGCCCTGGGTGGCACACTGCAGCATGGTCACCGTGGCATGGAATGGAACCCGGTGTCCAAGGCCCCTTTGTGACACGTGGGAAATAGAAGCTTGCCCGGGAGCTGGGAGCACGCAACGGGGCACAACGGGACAGAGCGGTGCCGTGAGGAGCCCCCACACAGCACGCTCGTTCCCGTCTGAGCCCGAGCTTTTCCGCAGCCTTGTTCCTGCAGCTGAGCTCGAGGCCAGCGCACAGGACTCGGTGACCCGTGGCCTTGCGAGGCTTCTATTCTGCAGCTGCCCTCAAGGGCAGAGTGTGGGACTTGGTGCCCCGGAGCTTTCCCAGGGCACCTCTCCCGCAAGTAGCTCCAGTCAGAGACATGGAGCAGAGACCCCCGAGAGTACCCAAGATGGCCTGGCTGGAGGAGGAAGAGGAGGAAGAAGGCCCTGGAGCTGCCCCAGCACAGGAGACTGAGGAGGTGGTGCCATTCCAGCCACCACAGGAGGGTGAGTGGCAGAGCTGGGCTGCAGGGCTGGAGCCTGCAGCCAACTTGGTCCCATCCCATCCCATCCTATCCCATCCCATCTCATCCCATCCCGTCCCATGCCATGCCATGCCATGCCATGCCATGCCATGCCATGCCATGCCATGCCATGCCATCCCATCCCATCCCATCCCATCCCATCCCATGCAATCCCCTGGGGAAATGCCCACGGACAGGACGGAAGAGGGCCCAAGCAGACTCCCCGCTAGCCATGCTCCATCCCCTGGGGCATCCTGGGGCTCTTGCAGCCTGGGCAGCGCAGGGCTGGGCTGTGTTCTCCGGCCTCTCCCGCAGCCCCTCAGCTCTGGCTGCACTCGCTCTTTGCCAGATGCAGCCCTGGAGCGCACACAAGAGCAGGAATCCAGCCGTGGCCGCTTCCGCAGCACAGCGCAGGTACCTGCAGCCACCCCAACCTGGGCTGGGCCTGCTGTCCCTGCTCAGCCCAGCACTGTGTGTGCAGCACTCCATGCAACATCCCCGGCTTCCTGCCCTTCTCCTACAGTTCATCTGCAAATTCCTAAAGAGAATGCAGGAAGAAGAGACCATCGCCATGGGCACTGGGCTCCAAGCATACTCGCCCATGTTCCAAAGCAAGACCAGCGCTGCCCTCCTGTGTATGCTTGTACAGGAAGGTCTTTACTATCCAGACCAAGTAAGCAGCCTGTGAGCAGGGTTTGATCCTGCCAGGAATTGCTTGGCCTCCCAAGTCACGCATGCTGGTTGCTGTGAGCATTTGAGGCCACATGGCAGTGCGCAGGGAAGGGAAGCACTTCTCTGGGCAAGCTGGGAACATTGCTCCCTCTGGCAGCTTCCCAAGTCTCCCTGTGCCTTCTGCAGGTGCCTGCCATGGTGAGGTTCATCCACCAGTGGCTCGTGGCCAATGACTGTGCTGAGCCCAGGCTGGACGAGGCCCTGCTGGACCTCACGGAAGCACAGCCAGATGACGCAGTCCTGACGCTCCTGCGTGTGGCCCCGTCCTGTGACAGGTATGGGGCCCACCTGCCCAGAGGGCTCAGGCCTCCCCAGCCCATCACCTTGTACAGCCTGCTGCAGGTGTCTGAGCAACAGAGACTTCCAGGGCCCTCTGGCTGCTGCCTTTCCCAGCCCTGGCACGTCGGCCCCTAAACCTGCTGCCATGCTCCCTCCCTGCCCCTCAGGGCTCTGTCCCCACAGGCCTGGGCTGCCTGGCTGCTGCTGGCCAGGGCCAGTGGGCAGAAGCAGAACTGGCAGCCAGCTCAGCTCCCCCCGGTGCAGTGTCTGAGACCCCACCTGAGACAGAGCTCTGACCCCGCAGAGCTGCCATGGCCATGTGGAAGACCATCATGGGCTCAACCAGGACTGCGGAGCTGGCACAGCTGATCCTCCTGGATGTGCTGGGGAGCTGGCCAGAGCACAGCACGTGCACCTCCGATGGGGACCAAACGGGTGTCTTTGGCCTGGCTGTGAGTTTCTGCAAGTGGCCTTTGCTGACCCCAAGGCCGCTCTCCAGAGCTCTCCATCCTCCTTCCCCCACTGCATCTGCCTGCCTCAGGCGCTGGCCTGAAACCTGGCCCAGGGGCAGCTTCAGGCCCAGCAGGCCCCGTGCTCCCGCTGCGTCTCTCCGGGCCTCTCCCTGCCACGCTCGGGCCCTGCCACACGGACGCCTGGGCACTGAGCGCTGTCCTGGGGGACTTTGCAGGCAACCGTGGTGATGTGGAAGATCCTTCAGGTGCCCTGTCTGCCACGGATATTGAAGGTGTATTTCCCCCGCCTATTTGTGCATCTGCTCTTCCAAGTGTTCTCCAGCACAGAAGAGATGCCAGAGGAGGTCGATGACTTCTGGAAGGGATGCCAGCAAGAGCACGGCCTTGCCACCAGCCCCAACAGGTGCTCCATCCCACTCCTCCTGTCCCTGCCACGTGGCCTGCCAAGGAGCCAGTGCTGCCAGCGTGACCTGGCCTTTGCTGTGCACACAGGTTTGCAGTGCGCACCCTGAAGTGCCTGCTCTGCCTTCTCCGCTGTGAGCATGTGGTGGTGGCAATGGAACGCAGGTGTGGCTGGGACACGCTGCTCTCTCTTGACACCCACCACTTTGCCGTGGCTCTGCTGGCCAGGTAAGAGCCCTTTCTCCCCACTGCCTCTGACATTTGTGCTCTGTGCCCAGGTGTCCCCCAAACTGCCCATGATCATGGGCCAGAGGGCCTTGTCGCTGAAGGACGGCCAAGCAGACTAGAAAAGGCTGGCAGAGGAGGGTGCCCATGAGCGACCAACTCCCAAATGGCCCACGTCCCCTTGCTGGAAAGGTGGTGGGGAAAGATGAGAACTCTGAGAGTCACTCCTGGGAGAGATTTGCCCCACTGGCTCAGGGTCTTGTTTGCTTTTTCCTCTCTTTAGAGAAATTTGCCAGTCAGCTGTACACTTCTGTTCCGGGATTGCATTCTACCTGCTCGCCCTGCTCGGCCAAGAGATGCCATCCTGGGATTTCCCTGCCCTGGCATTCCTTGTGGAGGTGAGCCTCAAGGCCAGCACTGCCTCCCAGCTCTCTGCCCTCTCGTAGGCACAGCACAGGACGGTGCCTGTGCCCTGTGCTGCTGCCTGGGCCCAGCCCTGTGCAGTTCCGGGCTCCTGCTGGCTGGGTCCCTGTCACTGCCGGTGCCTTTCAGGTCCTTGAGTGCCTGGACTTGAGGGAATGCAGTGACACTGTTCTGGAGATCATGGCACAGAACCTGCAGAGCGAGCACATGGCCAGGCGTTACTCGGCACTCAGAGGCCTGGTAGTGCTGGGCAAGAATCCCTTGATGGTGAGAAGGGGGCAGTGGCTGAAGCCGTGCAGGCAGTGTGGGGCTGGGCAAGGCAGTCACTTGGCCTTGCCTGGGCTTGGGGCACTGGGGCAGCTGCTCCCAGCTCTCCTGCCTCTCGCTTCACTTCAGCTGCCCCAGTGCTTTGGGACAGGCCTTTGGCCTCTGGGCCCTGCGGCAGCAGGCTGGCCTTTCACAAACTTGTGTTCCGCACAGGCTGAAAAAATGGGGAGCCTGACTGAAAGTCTTGTGGAGCTCCTGCAGGAAAATCATAGCGACATGATCAGGATGACCATTCTTCTACTCAGATATTTGCTCCTGGATAATGGTGCCCCAATAGCCACCCCCATTGCCCTGCAGCTGGCTGAGGCACTCCTGCCACTCTTTGACCACGTAAGGCTCTGTGCCCACAGCCACGGCCACCGGCTGCTGCCCGGACACTTGGTGCCCTGTGCAGATGCAGGCCTGTGCCCTGGGGGGCCTGAAGCAGCTGATGCTGAGGTCTTTTGCCCTTCCTCTCATACAGGATGATATCCAGGTGCAGCTGAACTCCATGTGTGTCTTTCAAGAGATGCTGGACTTATTAACAGAAGATGGAAGAAAGGCCCTGAAGTCCCACGTGCGCCAGAGCCTGGTGCCACTCTACTTGCACTGCCATGATGAGAATCAGATTGTTGCTAAGGTGACGACCTGTGGCCACCTGCTGTCCACCTGGGAGGGGACCGGGCTGCCTCCTGCCCTGGCACCTTGCGGGCTGCAGCCTCCTCCAGGCTGTGGCACTGGGATGCTCCTGTGCCCTGGCCTGTGGGGCCATCTGTGCCTCTCTGCTGCTCTCCAGGCCTCCTGCGTAGTACTGCATTCTTCAGCCAGATTCCTAAAGAGGAGGAATCTCGAAGAAATGCTCCAGGTGGATCAGACATGGAGGTTTGGCGAGTGCCTGGTAAGTGGAGCCGAGAACCCCCAGGCTCAGCCTGGAGAAGGCCCCTGAGGGCGGCGCTCAGTGCGCGGGGCCGAGCAGCTGTGCCCCTGCCCGCTGCTGCAGCCAGAGGCCACGGGGGCTCTTCTCCAGGCTCCCGTGGGCCCGAGCCGGGTGCCCATGGAGCCCCGGCCCGGCGGGGCTGCGGGCCGGCACCGCGGCTCCCCGGGCAGCAGCCGGCCCTCTGCCCCCTGCCCTCGGGAGCCCTTGGCCAGCGGCTGCAGGCCGCGCCTCAGGCCTGTGCAGCCAGGGGAGGCCGGGGCTGGGCGCAGGCAGCGCCCGGCCCAGGGGCGGAGCCCGCGCCAACCCTTCCCTCCTGCCGCTCTCTGCAGCTGGCAGAGGACAGCAGCAGAGCGGCCGAGCACCTGCGCCGGGCCCTGTGCTACCTGCGGAGCCCACAGGAGCCCCTGCGAGAGGCGGCCATCAGGTTCATGGGTGAGCCACGAACCCGGGCTCCCTCCCCGGCCCGGCCCGCCGCAGCTCGGCCCCAGCCCTGCCTGCTGCCCCGGCAGCGCCAGCCGGGCCCGGCGCCGTGGAGCCCCGCCCGGCCTGGGCATTGCTGCTGCCGCCCTCTGGCAGCCGTGCCCTGGGGCGGCAGCGTGCGGCAAGGGCCCTGGCTGAGCCCTGCCGGGCCAGCAGCCCGTGTGGCCACAGCGCCGGCAGCGCCGCTGGCAGGGAGCTGTGCCGCCGGCGCCGTGACAGGCTCTGTGTTCACAGGCATGGCCGGGCGGCACCTGAGGGGGCAGCAGCAAGAGCTGCAGCTGATCTGCACTGGTGAGTGAGGCCAGCGGGCTGACAGCGGGGGCTGCCGGGGACAGCTGCAAGCCCTGCCCCGGCTGCGGAGGGCTCTGCTCCTGGGGGCAGAGCACCCTGAGATTTCAGGGCCTCGTGGCCCATTCTTGGCCAGCAGCTCCGGGCTGATCCCCTTGCTCCTGCTCCATGGCAAGAGCCGGCTGGGAAGGCTCTGGCAGCAGGCTCTCCTTGGCTCCCCACAGATCTGGGATCTGACCTTGGCTCTTTTACTTTTGCCCAATTATCCCATCATAAAAAACCAAACAATATTTGAGATAGCAGCAATCTTAATTGAATAGTTTAGAAAATATATCTTGACAATATAATTTGATTTAAAATAAGGGATAATTTGGTTCCAATAATAGCGCGTAAGCAAAGGATAACTGCGGGTCATGGAGTGCAGGACCCTTGCCACCTCACGTACGAGCTTTCCAAGTGAAGATTCCCCCCTTTTATGCCATGTGTCAATGTCATCTCCTCCCATTTTCGATTCATCACACTTCTACCTCCGCCCTCATCATCACCTTTACCACGCATGCTCCACCGCTCGTTCTGGTTGTCGCACAAGTCTTTGGGGGTCGTTGTTTGATGAAGGCCTCTCTTCTTCCTCTATGTCCTTTAATTCACCTTTGGGTTACACATGCGCACCAAGCCAGTACAATGTAATCCAAAACTAACATTTAAGCATGAAAGCAATAAATCTCTTACAGCTGGCATTTTCCTGGGACCCAACCAGATTTTCTCTTCTTTCCGTTAATTTTTAGTAACTGTTATCTCTTGCATTTTCCTCCTGTCCTTGAACATCTGCAGGGAGGGGGCGTTGGAACCCCTCCTCTCCCTTTTTTCTTGGCATTACAACTTTTACCTGTTTTATTATTACTTCCAAATATTAATTACTGCATCCATATTGATTACTGTTTCAATTTTGTCAGCACAAATCATACCTATTTACCACAGCTCTGTTCCTCTCTCTTGCAGCCCTTGAAAGCCTGACGGAGGACATGAGCAGTGCTGTGTCAGAGCTGGCATTTCAAACACTGCATGTCCTCCGAGCAACAGCCAGTGGGCGATATTCCATCTTCCAGAGGCTGCACGATCAGCTGCGCAGGGCATGGATCACTCGGCCTCGTCTGTCAGGGCTCAGCTGGCTGCACTGCTGGAGCTCTGAGGAGAGCTGATCTGGGACGCTCTCTTTGCTGGGGAACCTGAGCCAGTGGGGATTTTTAGTTTTCTGTAAGATTTTTCTTTTCTTCCATTATATTTTTTCCTATGTAAATATAGACTGTGTTATAATACAAAGAATCTCAGGAGACTTTTTTTGCTGGCCAGGGTCTGTAGGGCAGAGGGGAAGAGGGGGACAAGGGTGCTTGTGCTCAGCCAGCTGCCCAGGCATGCGGTGGGCAAGGGGAAATGGCCAGAAGCCCCTTGGCCTTTGGTGGTTCTGCTGAAGCCTTTGTGCTGCCCACAGAGCGGCTGGGCAGGGGCCGGAGCTGCGGGGATCCCTGCCAGAGCGGTGCCTGGAGATGGCCACAAGCCCTGGGCCAGGCAGGAAGCGCCATCCGTCTCCTCCTGCCCGTGTGCTGCTGCCTGCCTTGCTGAGGGCTCCCAGGTGCCTCTGGATGGGGCTGCTCTGGAGCTGCTGTGGGGCTGCGGCGCTGCTGCCGGGCAGCTTGGCCGGGCTGGGGCAGGGCCTGAGGGGCTGGGGCGCTGGCAATCCCTGAGCAATGGGCTGTCAGAGGCCACAAGCAGCCCCCTGGCAGCTGCCTTGCTCCTCACAGCCGGGTGCTCTGGCGCTTCCTCAGTGGGCGGTTGGAGGGACCCCCTGGAATCAGGCGTGGAACCCTGACCTTGGCCTTTCAGGGCTGTGAGGCCAGGAGTTGTGGGGCTGGGCGTTTGCCCTCCCTGTACTCCGGACTGGAGCCCCCGGCCCGTCAGCCTTAGGCATTGAGCTCCACTGTCTGCTCTCTGAGTCTTGTTCCAGTTGCTGTGGGGGAGGCCGAGTTCTGTGGCTTTAGGCCCCATTGAGCCAGAAGAGCAGCAGCTTTGAGCCAAGAGGGGCCACAGAAAGGCCCTCTGGACAAAGGGCATTGCTGGCATTCCCAGGGCAGGGACACATGAGAGCGGCAGGCACCTTCGGGTGCCACGCTGGCTTTGCACTGGGTCACCTCCCTGTGTGCAGGGCTGGCTCTTTGCTTTGCTGTCCTTGGCCTTTTGCTGTCGTGCTCCTTTGGCTGCCTGCAGTGAGGGGCAGCCCTGTAAGGAGGGTGAAAGGCCCTGTCTCCAACATCTCAAGGGGGAAATGGAGCTCTCCCGGCCCTCAGCCCATGCTGTAAGCAGAGCAGAGGCTTTTCCCCAGCCCTGGCTTTCTGCTTGCTGCTGGCCCCTGGCCACCATGACCCACTGCACTCGCTCTGAGTCACCCACAGGATGGCTGGTGCCTCTTGATTTGCTGACGGGACGTGAGGGTCACTGAAAGAAAAGTGGGTGTCCCAATGCTGAGGGCACATGGAGTCACTGAGCAGACTTGAGGCTTCCCCAGCAGGTTGCAGGTGCCTTTCTGTCACTGAAGGGAAGGCAGATGCCCCGTGGGTCGCTGAGGTGTCATGACAGTCTCGGAATGGGATGCAGATGCCCTGCATGCCACTGAGGCCAGCGAGAGTCCCTGAGGGGAGGCGGGTGTCTGTCTTGTCCCTCAGGGTGAGGCGGTGTCCCTGAGGGAAAGTGAGGGGGACACGGGCACGCCGCGTGTGGCTGAGCGCACATGCCGCTGGCTGAAGGGACGCCAGGGCCGCTGAGGGGCCGTGGGCTCGCCCTGAGGGACACGGCAGGGCCGGGCCGGTCCCCGCTGCGCCGCCGCCGCCCGCTCCCCGCCGCAGGGAGCGTTTCCCGCCCAGGCGCGGGCGGCCCCGCCCCGCCGCTCCCCTCAGCCGCGGGCGGCAACTCGAACCCGCTGGGGCCGCCCCGCGGGGCCGGGCGCCGGGCGGCCTTGCAGAAGCCCCGGGGGAGCTGCCCTGGGGCTGCCCTGCGCTCATACACACCGAGGAGCATGGGCCAGGCTTGCCTCAGCACCAGGGAGTGTTTCACTTGGCCAGGGGTAAAGCTGCAGTAGCTTCCAGGGAGAGAACTTCATAGCACAGGAATGCTGGAATTACCTGGTGCCTCCTGTACGGCATGAAATGAACATTTGGACTTTCCAGTTGAGGTAATCACTGGACTGTGAGAATAATGAAATCAGAGGTGAACTGTCGAGTACATGTAGTAAATATTTGAGCAGGAAAATTTGAGGTGATCTCTAGGAAAAAATTACTTTTGAGGAAAAGTCTGCGTAATTTCTAGAGGGCACATGGAGATCATTTTGTGACAAAACCTGAGGTAAATGTTAGGGCAAAGACAGAACATTTGGGGGTAAAATCTCAAGTTCTCTGGCTTCCCACTGCCTCATCCCATGCCCCAGCAGGGGAGCTTTGCCCTCCCTGTGCCCAGCCAGCCCAGCCTGGGCACCTCAGGGGTGCCCCCACCCTCCTGCTGAGGCCCGGCCTGGAGGGCTCTGCCGCAGGCCTGGGAGACGCTCTGGGGAAGCGCCAGAGCAGCCGGGTGCCAGGGACAAGGCGGCTGCCTGGGGGCTGCTTGTGCCCTCTGACACCCAATTCCTCAGGGCTTCCCAGCGCCCTGGCTCCTCAGGGGCCTCCTGGTGTTCTGCCAATTGACTGAGGCAATTTAAAGGACACATCACTGGAAATAATGGTCTTCTTTTACTGGGAATATGAAGGAACCACAATGTAAGATGATAATAAAAATAAAAAATGTGCGCTTGATTTTAGTAACAAGCAAAAACAAGCAAGGTAGTGCATCTAAATCAGTACGGTAAGAGAGAAAGGAGAGCGATTTAGAAAGATGCATCACCAATTGCCTAAATTGTTTCTTGTCTTGCAGATCTGCACTTGCTGGGGAGCCACATTTCACACCAAGGACCTGGGGAACCATTCCTAGCAATTGGGAAAATCCTAGGTGCTCCATCCACCCATAGATGAGGTCTCCAAATTTGCCCCAAAAGCTCTGTCTTCCTCCCCTCTGCTGCTTTGTTTGTAATGATTTAATAAGGAGCACTATTCTTCCCTGCAGCAAACACAGGCACGTGGCATTTTATTACCTTGATTAGGGCCCCTGTTTGGAATTTCTTTGCTGTGTTTCCTTCTTTGCAGGCTTGGTCCAAAACTTGGAGAAGTCAGTGTGAGAACTGGACTTTGTGCTGTCAACATTCTGAGTGTTGAGCCAGCACCAAATCCATGCAATTATAATGGATGTTTGGGTCTTTAGAAGCAGGTCTTGTGAGTGCCATGGGCAATGCAGGTGGCTTCCCAGGGGAGCATCCCTGTCCAGTGCCAGGGATCTGCTGCCCTGGTCCCACAGAGGGATTTGGGTTGTACCTGACGGCCCAGCAGAGCTTGGGGAAATGCCTCAATGTTTTTTGGATTTGAATGGCATTTGGGTCAAATCCAGTTTCTCCTCTGAGGGATGGAGTCTTGAGCTCCCACAGGTTTTGCTTGAACATTTCTTTCATCTGCCCCCCACCCCAAACCCCCCAGCAGATCCCCTGCTCCTGCCACTCTGTGTCTCCCACAGCTGGGATCCTCAGAACTTTTCTCTTGCACTAAAAGAACTGGGAATTGGCTGGGTTTTGTTGCCTCTTGGCAACAAAATTGTCTCCTATTGTGCAGCTCAGGGGGAAAGAAACCTCTTCCTGCCTTCAGTCTGCTGCAACCAAGTGTTTTGTTCCTCTTTGTGAAGAGCTAGGAAGAAACACTTCTTTTTAAGATGAGGGAGCCCAATTCAATTCCCTTAGCATTTTGAGCAAAATAACCAAGTGATTTATGTTGAAAGTCACTCCAAAATTTGGAAGAGATCTTTTTAGAAAATATTTCTCTTGGCGACTGATTAGGAGTGGGTATGGGAAGAAACTCTTTGCATTGAACCACTCAAAGCAGTAATTTCTTCCCAAAAAGTAGATGTAATTACATTTTTGGGTGAAAAAAAGTAAGTAGTAGTGGACCAAAGGAGCTTCAAGCTGATTTCTATTTGCTGCCAATGACTGAATTAAATGCACAGGGTTCCTGTCAGCTCTGCCAGACAAAATGTCGCATTTGGGTTCTTGGGGGTTTTGTCAGAAATCTTTGTAGCATGAATAGTTCATGGACTTCTCTCTGCTGGCTTCAGCCATTCCTGCTGTCCATCATATCTTGCTATTATAAGGCAGCTCTTTTCATTATGTTGTCTTTGAATCCAGACATCTGAGCCTTTTTCTGCTTCTAGTGCCAGTTTTCAGTAGGACAAACATTTTCTTATCTGCGAGTGTATTCAGTGGTGGCCACACAAGTGAAGGCAAGGAGCTGGCAGGTGATAATTGATGAAACTTTCTATAATGGGAAAAAACTCAGCATTCAATTTCCATCTCCTTAGAAATCTCTATTTCTTTGCTTGTCTCTTGTGCTCTTTGTGGCTGGTCTGAGGTTAGTGCTTGGAAATGCAATGATATGGATTCCAATTCTTTTGAGAGAGAATAATCTTGTAGACAAAGCCAAATAAATTTAACTTTTATATATTAGAGCAGTGTGACATCCAGGTTGGGGACCTGGCAGTGGTTGGTGCCTGGCCAGCCTCAGAACACAGTTTTTCCCATTTAGGTGAAATTTCATTCCTTGGAGACAAAGTAAAATTGCCTCTTATTTGCTCAGCACTAAAAATCCATCTGAAGCTCATTGCCAAGACTTGCTGCTGAATGATGGGATTAAGCCCTGCAATGGCACCATGAAATGAGAGACTGGGAGAGGAATAATAAAAAATGCCATTTCCAACCATGCGCAGGCCCTGATGTCCTGCTGTTGGCTTGGTGCTCTCAAAGGGGCTGATTTTGATGGTTTTAGAGGCACTAAGCTGGGCAGTGAAATGCACCTCAGGCAGCAATGGCATCTCTGGTGTCTGCAAGTGCCTTCATCTCCCTTCCTGCTCCTCAGAACTGAAATTCTGCAAGGACTGAGTGAATCTGGGGCTTTGGGAAGGCCCAGTAGTGACAGATTTTGGTGAGATTTGAGTCAGGAGATGGAAGCAGCAGCAGAAGGTGCTGTAATCTTCATTCTTGTGCTCCTCTGTGTGCTGATGCAGTGTGAAGGAGGCAGGGATTCCATCAAGCACCTTCTGTAGCTCCTGAGGGAAAAAAACAAGTGGCAAGTTCTTTATTTGGTTAGAGTTTCAGGCTGTGCTGCACCTCAGGGCCAGGCTCTGCCTCTCTCTGCTCCAGCTGGTGCTTCCAAGCTGTCCTCTCTGGTTTTGATTTGCAAACCACCTCTCTGACCAGCTTCCACTTTGCTTTAAAAAATTCAGCACCACGTTTGTGGCTGAACGGGTCCCAGAGCTGGGGAGAAGGATTTGAGATGCAATTTGCATCACAGAGTTGTTACAGCGGGGAAAATGTCGCATCCCTCCTGTGCCTGGAGCTGCTAATCTTGTTCTGAACATTGAAAACCTCTTCAGCTTCTCTCATTGTACCTAAATTTGATTACTGCTTTGATTTCACACCTCTTTCATGCGGGCTTTTCCTCTCTCCTTGGCTGGAATTGTCAGGCCTGAAAAGAGAAATTTTGTCAAGCCTTGGGACAGTTCCCATTACCTATCCCTGCTCCTAATGCTGCTTTTAATGATCTTGGGAAGCTGAGCAAGAGGGGAAAATGGGAGAAGTTTAGTGAGAGGAAAAGTAAGGCCCAGAGACCAAAGTGTAAATGCAGATTCTGGGTTAGCAGAGTCTGCAGTGTTGTGGGGATCTGGGCCGTGCAAACTGATGTTTTTCTGTGTGAATGGCTGATTCCTTCTGTATCTTCTGAAATTCCTGTGCATTAGGGCTGGTGCTGGAACTGCAGCCACACAAACTCCCCATGGAGCTGTGTGGGACACAGTGGGAATCATTGATTTGCTGCTTTGGATGAAAAGTTGTGACATGAACCTCAGTGTCAGGGAGGTGGCGCGTTAATGCTGCTGCTGTCAGACAGTGCCCACACACCGAGTCTGGAGACAGCTCAGGAGAAGATGAAGAAAAGCCAGGATTAAATCCCATGTGCCACTGAACTCTCTCAGAGATAAACTGCTTGGAGTGAAGTCTGTGAAGTGACTGGGGAGAGCTGGATGAAAGGGACAGCTCTGAGAAGTGTGTGGTACGGCAGTGATGTCCTAATACTGATCTTTGCACAGAGATGAAAAAGTATCAGTTTGCATGGCCTGAATGTCTGGGTCTGGAAATTGTGTGTTGCAGAAGCTGTGCTGAGCTCATCTGGCTCTGAAATATCATCTCTACACCCTAGCCAGGAACAGCATCAGAGTTCTGAGCAGATTAATAAAAATCAATCATAACCCAGAAGCAAACCTTGGCAATACACATCTGTGGCTGGTGAGGACACCAAAAGCTTTCATTACTGTTCTTGGAGAATGAATTCAGCAATAAAAATCCTCTCTCTTGGCATTAGAATGCTTTAGTTTCAGCTCTTGCCCCAGACTAACAATGTCAAGTGTTTCTCTGGGTGCTTGGGGGTAGGTTCTCCCCCATAGCTCTCTGCAGGTTGGTGATAATTCAATATGTTCTGTCAGGTTCAGATGTTTTGGTGCCTGACCAGGGAGTGCAGAACAGGGATTCCAAGTGCTGACATTTGCTGTGCTAGAAAGTCCAAGGGACAAATATTTGCCAATTAACACCTTTACCTGGGAGGATCAATTCCTGTTGTGCTTGTACCAGAGTCTGGGCACAGAGGGGGTTTCCAAGGGCAATCTTGGTCCATGTAGGGCTGAGGCTCTGCAGGCTGCTCCAGCCCCTCTGGGTGCTCAGGAGCAGGGGTTGCAGTGCACCCTCATTAGCCCTGGGGCTGCCCAGGGAAGAGCCATGGCTGAGGCTGTGCAGGAGCAGGCAGGCTCAGTCCTGCTCCAACATGGGATCCCATGGCACAGGACACGCTGGGATTTGCCCCTGCAGCTCCCAAGTGTGTCCAGAGAAACTGCAGGCAGAGGGTGACCTCAGTCAGTGGGACCCCTCTGTGCACAGGGACCCTCACTCCTGGCGTGGCTGTGCCAGCTCCTCCAGGGACCTCCAGCCCTGGAAACCGGGAGCAAGTGGAAACCACAACTTTGCAAATGCTGCCTGTGCCCAAAGTAAATGCAAAGAGAACTGGGATGTGAAAAAGAAAATTTGTTTATTTCCGGAAGAATAGCAACAATACCGAACACTTTTACAATGTAGGAATATTTGTAACAACAACAATCCGTAGAACGTATATACATAAGAACCTATCTAGTAAAAATATATGAAATGTATTTGCAGAAGACAAAAAAAAGTCCTAAATCCCATTCCTGAAGACGACAAACTGTAAAACCTATGTACAAAAGTGTGGCATCCCTGTCCGGAATGTCCATCACTCCTAGACAAAAAGCAAGTGCCATGGTCACTCCAATCAGGCACAGAGGGCTCTTCCATGTGCCCCCAGGCTGGCACATGCTGGCACAGCAGGACTTTGCTGCCAGAGCTGAGCCTGGCTGGGTCTGGGATGGAGCTCGTGTGGCCCAGAGCGAGCGCAGGACAGGCTGCGGATGGCACCAGACTCCAGCGCACGGGGTGCCACGTCCCTGAGCAGGGACCAGCCCAGCTCCAGCCTGGCAGCAGGGGACCCACTCTGCCTGTGGGGACCACATGCCTGTCCTGCTGCTGGCATTGGTCTTCATGCCAAGATCACAGGCACTTCCTCATCTTTGTCATCGATGTCCATGTCTTCAATGTACTCTTCCATTTCCACTTCCATCTCCTCTTCCTCATCCACATCCACTTCCATTTCTTCTTCCACATCCATATCCACCTCCATCTCTTCCTCTCCAGTCTCTTCCTCCATTTCCACGTCCTCCTTTGTTTGAGTCTGGATATCCACCTCCATCTCTTCCTCTCTGTCTGTGACAGCCTGCAGAGGTGGCAAAACCTCAGAGTGGGGTCCCTGTCCTACACAAGGCCACAGAGCTGCACCCCACCTGGGCAGCTGGCGGTGTCCCCCTCCATGGAATGGCACCATACCTTCCTCAGGACAAATGTGAGCATCCTGCAGTTGTGGATGACAAAATCCAGGCACTAGGGAGCTCTCAGGACTGATGGAGGGAGCAGGTGACAAGAAGGGCGACAGGGGTGGACAGGAGCAGAGTGCAGCGTGGGCTGACACAAGGGCCAGTGGCTGAGTTGTGCTCTTTGCTGGGTGCTGGCAGTTCCACCTGGAACGGGGGATGTGACATCACAGTTCCCAGGAGTCCAGGGCCAACTGAAGTGGGCAGCGGGGATCCCTGGATGGTTGGGCTTGGAAGGGACCCTGAAGATCATCTTGTTCCAAGCTGAGCAATCTTCCCCCAGGCCTTGGGGGAGCCCTGTTGCCAAGGATGGGGCACCCACAGCCTCTGTGCCCAGCCTGGGCCGATGCCTCACCACCCTCAGTGTAAAACAGCAGCTCCCTTAGATCCAGCTTCAATCAGCCTCCTGCACTTGAAAGCCATCCCCCTTGTCCTGTCAGCAGAGGCCCTGTTGAACACTCTGTCCCCTTCTTTCCTGTGGGACCCTTCCAGTCCTGCACAGCCACAGTGAGGCCTCCCAACGCCTCCTCTTTCCAGGCTGAGCATCCCCAGCCCCAGCTGGACAGCAGTCAGTCAGATCAGGGCATGTCAAGGCTGAAGGGTAGCAAATAGGAACTGAGAGATGGAAGCTTTAGACCCAGGTTTGCCTCCAAATTGTACAAAATTAATAACAGTGGAGGGGGAAATTGTGGGACACTTGTTCTGTTCTAAATGGTGAATTTTATTTTATTTTTTTCTTCTTTTCTGTCATGCTGACCCAGGTTTTTCTGTTGGAAAGGAAGCTTGGCACAATGTCCACTGTCTTCTCCATTTCTGCAACACCAAGCAGAGTCTGGACAGGCTGATGATGCAGAGCAAAACCTGCAAATCTACTGGTGATCCTGAGCCTAGGGGTGCAGCTAAACCCAGGCAAAAGGAATTTCTGGAAAGTTGAACCTGGTTTACATTTTCTTGAGTTTGGCTATGCCAACTTAACCAGTCATTTATAGAAAAGCAAATAAAAAGCTCAAACCAAAACAGACAAAAACCCAAATAAACAAACCCACGCAAACCAATCAAACAGATAAAAAACCCCAAATAAAACCAAAGGCAATGAGGAGTTAGTATTAGTTGTGAGGATATCACAGCAGGCAAATGGCTGCTTCCCACAGGATCACCATAAAAAGCCACATCTAACAGCTGCTCCAAAATATACCCAACAGGAGAAAAATAAAAAGTGATCCATGGCAACTTTGGGGGCAGCTCCACATGAAGGTGCAGGATGAGCCCTGGTACAGATCCAGCATTCCCCACCCTCCAGGCTGCTGTTTGCTCCTGATGAAAGACCCTTGCAGGACTGTGGCCCCTCTCAGTGCAGTGTAAATCATTGCCACAGCTCTCAGCTGAGCCACTGGCATTGCCAGAGCGAGATCCAGGCACCATCCTGAGCATCTGTGGAAGCTCCTGAGCATCTTCATGCCTTGAACCACAAAACACCTCAGGCTCTCCCTGGACTGGCTTTTCAGGGCAGGTTTCCATATCCCTGGGAGATCTGTTCATCCCTCAACATGTCTGACTTTGTGTACAATGATGCATTTGGGTTCCTCCCTTGCTCCTGTGTGCCAGTGAGAAACCATCCATGTGAATGGAGGATGTTGTGAACAGGAACATTTATTCCTGGATTGCCATTTTGCTTCACTCTCACTCAGCTGAACATTGTCCTTATCTAAGAAGGACTTACAAGAAACGTTTAGGAATTTTGGCTCTGAGAGGAGCAGCACGCACATTTTCTACACCACATTCCCAGCAGATGCAATTTCCCTGGCAGAACAGTGATTGCCATTCATCTTCCTGGGAAGAATGTGGAGAGCCATTCAGAGATCCCAGGTTCAGCTGGCCTTTGGCTTTGTGTACCTCATTTCACATGGCCAGTTTCAAGGGCCATTAAAAGAGGCACATGTTTGCCTTGCTACCCACAAGTGCTGTAGTTATTTCCAGGAGAAAACCAGAAATGGATTGTCCTGTGGTGTGGTGGAAATCCCACCACAATTGTGACTCTGAGAGCAAAGACAGCCTGTGCTTTTTGGGGCTGTGACAGCTGAGAGTGTGGCAGAGCAGTTTTTACATTATTTTTAGAGTCCTGAAAACATTGTTCCCAAAACAATCTTTCTCTCCTGTCTTCTGCCATAACCTGTGGAACAGAGAAAATGCAAAGGAGCAGAGGTTTGTTTAAATTGGCTGAGGGTTTTTTAAGTCTTAAAATAGTGTCAACTTGATGCATGCTACTTTAGAAATTGGATTAGTAGCACCTATTTCATCCCACCAGAGAGGTGGGATTGAAGACTTCCAACAACAGAACCATTGGATGTGCAAGAGCTCAGCTTTCCACCCCTCACACAAGTATCTTGCAGTACTATTTCAAGCAGCCTCAGCCAGATATATTAAAATACTGCTCCAAACAACAACAGAATGAAAATGTTCCACCAAATGAGAAAAAATAAGAAAAGTGGGTGGCAGCCCTTTCTGAAGAGCTTGTGTTGATTTTGCAAAGTTGGATGCAAACAAGGTTTGTCATATTTCTTTCCTAGAAAAATGTAGATATTTCATAGAAATCTGTGTCTGAGGCTGCTAAGTTGGGTATGATTTTAGATCTGGGAGGAGCAAAACAGGTTCCAGAGAAGCTGTGCTTGTGTCACCCTTGGAAGTGTTCAAGGCCAGGCTGGATGGGGCTTGAAACAACCTGGTCTAGGGGAAGGTGTCCTGACTATGGTGAATCCATGCAAAGAAACTTCGGGTTTTCCTGAGATGCTGCCTTTGCAAGGGGAGCTCACAAATAGCCCATCTAGTCTGAAATGCCCTGAGCAGAATCCAGCTGTGCTTTCTCCCAGGTGATGAGGGATTTTCAGTTGTATTTTATGGGGGATTTTCAGAGGGCAGTGCAAGAGCAGCTGAATGTGTTTGACAGGCAAAGAGGGCCAGTGTGGCAGCAGCTTCATTCAACGGAGCTTGTCCTCCTGGGATCCTGTATCACCTGAGGCATCTGGGGCTCTTGAACCCGGCAGCTGGGCAAGTTAATCATCGTAACAAGTGATAAATTAACCTGCTCCACTCTCCTTAGCATGGGTGTGATGAGCATTAGGTAAAGCAGTGTGCACTTGCCAAGAGGGGAGCTTGTTCTTTGCCAGGGAGAAGGGAGAAAATATTGCTTGGAGTAAATACAGCAACTCTGCTTCCCCAGGAAGAGGAAAAGCAGCAATTAAACGTGTGAGTGCTGCATGGAATAATTTGCACGAGGATATATCTTGTCTGCTATGCAGGAATGTTCCCAATAAACCATCCTTCTCCTGACCTTTATTTTTCTGTTTTTCTACCACATCGTACAAGAGACTCTTGATTAAAAAAACCAAAACAAACACCTTGTGGGGTGGCATTTTTTCCTGTCTTCAGAGTGCCTCTTTCTTTTGTTCCCTCCAGGGCTCTCACTTCATTTCTGCTGTTGTTTGAAGCACATGCTTACCTTTTTCCTGATCCCCTGGGCTTGTTTTGCCTCTGGGTGTCATGGACACTATGAATTGTGGGATTTTTCCCTCCATCTCAAGTCTGTCTCTTCAAGTGGTTTACCTTGATTTACCTGTTGGAGTGATAGATTTTTCTCACCTTTTATGACTTAGTGTTTTTTCTTCATTCTCTAAAACCAACTTCTCACTTGCCCTGTGGCTGTTAGATGCCATTATAGGAGCATTCATTCTTTCCCTACTGCTTGTCTGAGCTTCCACAGGGAGCTGAGAGCTCTTTGGGGTTAAACTTGGCTCACTTCAGTGCCTTCCTTGCTGCTGCCTGTGTACTTGGACACTTGAAGGGAATCAAGTCTCAGTGTGGAGATTACAGCTGTGAAATAATGGCTCTTTGGAAGAAGGCAAGAATGCTGCTGTCAGTCTTTTCAAGGATAAACTGAGCACCTCGTTTTGGGGAGAAACAGGCTCAGCTCAGCACAGAGGTGGCTGCTGCAGGTTCCCAGGTTTGGAGGGAAGGGTGCAGCTCCTGGGGCTGTGTTTGTGGGGGGCTGTAAGGTTTGTGCTGGGTCCCTGGAGCAGTGGGAACACCCCACTGGGAGATGCACATCAGGAAATGGGTGCACAAAGGGCCTGAAGTGTGACCAGCTCTGGTGAAGGTTTCCATAGGAAAAAATATTTTTACTGGGATTTTGGACAATTTGAGGGTCCTTCTCATATCCTTTGCCTGATGAACATTCCCCCTTAGCAAGAGCATGGGGAATCCTGAGCTCACACAATGAAAATCCCTTATAATTTTTTTTCTTTTCTATTTTTCAATTTTGTCATCCCAGCAGGAGTCAGAGAAAAAGCAATTGTGTGACCTGCCTGTCTTTAACTTGGTGACAGGAACAATGCCATGGGCAAGCTGGTCAGAGGAGCATCACTGCTCTGTCCTTAATTTTCCTGCACAACTGAGGATGATTTAAGCACCAAGGCACAGCCAAGACCTTTCCTCCTCCTGTGCTCATCAAGCAATCAGTGCCTCATCGCACTTCAGCTCCAAACACTTCTTTTGCATCTGGCTGACCTTGACTCCCCTCCCTGGATGGGAAGATGAAGAGGTGGAAGTGTAAAAGATTGGGATTTTATGGGTGAGTTGTGAAATAGTGGCTGGTGCAGGCTGGTTTTGTGGAAACATCGTGTGCTGTGCCATGGAGGATGAGAGTAAATAGATGAAACAGGAGATAAAAAGGGCAAGGCACCCAGTTAGCTACTGTTGAAAATGTTGGAAAAAAATACATGTAAGGAATATGTCAGAGATGGTCATTAACTGCACTGCAGGGTCAGAGCTCCTTTAGTAATTGGCCATGTAGTGAATACTAGAAAGGATTTAAAAAGTTCTTCAGTGACTGAGGGCTTCTAGTGAATGGTTGGGGGGAACAAAGGAATACTGTTTCTGGCAGAACTTTTATTATCATTTAAGCACGATCCTCTTTCTGAGATAACAGTTGCTTTGAATAAACTGAAATATCTTTTCCATTAGCTCTGGCAGGAGCTGGATAAAGCTCTCATTCAGGTAAACTTTAATCCAACGTATGTCTGTAGAATAGTAAATTTAATGAGAGTCATCAAACCTATTGTATGAGTAAGGATTGTGTTTAGGGCAAGAAGAAAGAGTAATTAGGAGTGGAAAAACCATGAATTCTAGTGGGGAAATGATAATTGATGGTGGTTTAGGGGGAATATACATGGAATCCAATAGCACAGCTGCATCCTCTTATGGGCTGAGGTACTCAGAATACTCAACTATTTGTAGTGGGAACTTTGTAAAGCATCCTTTGTAATACTACCAGGGGCCAGTGTAAGGTTTCTGAAGGTTTCTGAAATGCTTGCCTACAGGCAGGCAATGTATCTGAAGAAACCAGTTACCATGCCTTGGGTACTCGACAAGGAGCAAAACGGAATGGGTCACACAACAGACATTTAAAATTAAAATCAAAACAAACTTTACATCAGCAAACAACTCCGTAGAACGGGACCCATAAGTGAAATAATATAGTCTTTCACTCTGGGGTAAGACAAACAAATGAACAATTGTTGCCTCTAAATCCACAGTACTCTCTGAAAAAGCTGGAGGTAAAGATACAAGCTAATGTTTCCAAAATTAAACAGCAATTCTGCCCACTCATACAGCAAAGCCTAAAAGAATTGGAGCCGTGGATACATTCCCAGACACCAAATGATAGGTATAAAAAAGACTTAAGGGAATGGTTTTGGTCTGAACTGGGAGTATTAAATTCTATTGATCAAGAAGTCTTGCTCAAGAAAGTAAGCACTGTGAGCTCTTATACTGGACAGATACAAACTCCTCTCAGATCAACCCTGCTATCACTTGCCCATACCCAAAGCCTGGCAGCTAACCTATTAAGCACCCTGGCCAACAATACACAGCAGGATTTTCAAGCAGTTGGTGGCTTTATGGGAAAACTACAGGGTGACATTTCTTTAGCATTTCAATGTACACAAGCTCAGCTGTGTGTGGCTATGGTCTGTAATCTCAGGAGAACTTAAAAAAAGGAGAGCTGGGGAAATTAGCACAAGAATAAACTAAATCATGGCTAAAAATGAAACCACAAAGCAATTTGAAAAAGACTTCCACACTTGGTTGCAATTGGCCAATTTCACATAGAATGAACAGAACCCTGCAGTCTTTTGTATTAACCATTAAGAATGCAACAAAATACCGTGTCATTCCAATTTTGGCGCTTGGAGTTATAAGAACTCATGTAACTGTCAGACCCATTCAGCATAATGTCTGGGCCATTTTCAACAAGAAAACTAGAAGCTGGCAAACTCTTAGTATCAAAGCATGTGTACCAAGGGACGCACTGAATTTTGTGTGCAAAAATGCGATGCTTGAAAGAGAGGATCGGTGTCTGCATGCTGAGGGCAGCACTTGTATTTTTGAAATGAGCCCAGTTACTCGTGCACTATCACAGGTGTGTTATGTGGGAAGAGGATGTGCCTGTGTGAGATCTGCTTGCACAACTATTCCAATAGAGTCTTTTAATGAAACTACTAATGGTACTAACTGCTCTATTTGTAATTTCACAACCAAAAGTGGATGCGACTTCAGCTGCACCACACAAGAACTTCTCTAGAGATGCTGCAGAATGCACATGATGGGTATCAACAAGCGCCCAAATTCCAAACTGGACGGGACGCTAACGTTCTAAAGCAAATGCCGTACCAGCCTGATATAGAATGGCTAGTGGCAGGAGTCCAAAATGCATCTCACAGAGCCTGATGGACACTCAAATCCGGTATCAAAGTTGTTACCGAAATCATCACCAAAATAGAGAAAGAAAGAGAACATCATGAGTCAGATGGCTTCTTGTGATGGACAAATCTGGAACCACCAAGAGCTCCTCAGCAAACCAGTTCTAATTTTAAAAAAATTAACCCTCCTCTTAACCATCATAAACCTATGGATGTGGTAGAAAATTAAAACAGCAGCAGAACAGTACATATGTACTGTGGACTGTCCAGAGGATCTTGCAAAAGAATTTGCATCGGGATAAAGAGAAGGGGAGAATGAAACAAGGCCTTTGTTTGACATAAGCACAAGCAATTCCCATAAGTAAACAAGTACTTAGCACAGACCTACAAAAGCACTTAGCACCAGTTAGCATAAGAAAAACCTGGCGGGCCTAACTTGACAGGAGAGGGACTTGACAAAAAGCTTTAGACACATTCTACCAGAAGAACTAAGGGCAAGTGTAAAATGAGCCCTGTGCAGGGAAGCCATGAGGAAGAAGTGCTGCTTTAGGGCATGGAGGCCGCTCCTGGCCAGCGCCTGGACATTAGCTTCAAGTACAGGAATCTGACAGAATGTATTTCTAACCCCCTGCCTATCGAATCACCTCAGCAGAGTCAAGATGGATGGTATTTTTGAGATACATTTCTGACATCATCCCACTGAAATTTACATGTGCCAGAGCAGCATTTTAGCGGCTGCAGATCCCTGCCCTCCTGCCAGCTCAATAAAAGGGCTTTTGGCGGACAATGCATTTGTCTGCCGATTTCTTTGAATGAGGGAGGCCCCTCAGGACTGCTGTTGGCCATCCCCTGTGTGTGGCCATCCCCTGTGTGGATCTGCAAAAGCTT
This sequence comes from Agelaius phoeniceus, assembly GCF_051311805.1. Taxonomy (NCBI): domain Eukaryota; kingdom Metazoa; phylum Chordata; class Aves; order Passeriformes; family Icteridae; genus Agelaius; species Agelaius phoeniceus. The sequence continues at coordinate 6,407,039 of NC_135272.1, read as the reverse complement.
CAAATCAGCTGCCTCAGCTTCCAGGGCCTCTCTTGGCCAGCATCCTGATGTGGGTGCAGGGCTGCTGCCAGGCACTGCTGGGACCCAGCGGGACAGGACCGGCTGTCTCGTGTCCATGGAGCATCCCTGACACAGCCAGGGCCATCCCGAAAGCAGACAAACGCTCCCGGCTCAGCAGAGAGGAGCAAGGAGCACTGGGCTGCGCTCAGGGTATCTCAGCATGGTGCTCCAGTGGGAAGGGCAGGCAGGCCTCCCACATTCAGGGCATCCCCTGCATCAAAAGGATGGGCATTTTGTCCTTTCATCCCTCCACCCCAGACCAGGCCTGACATCTCCTCCTCTGGAGTGGAGTTTTCCAGTTAAAAGGTCATCTCACGCTTGGCCAGTGTGTGAGATGAGGCTGCAGTGACCTGTGATACCACCTCCATGCCAACCACAGCTCCATTGTATATCGTTCCTCTTTCACAGGTTCACTTCCCATCGATTGACCCGTCCATTGTTTCCCTGAAGGGTCAAATTCCCACCAGTTAAACCATAAGGTTTCCTTCATTCTCTGCTCTTCATTCTCCTGTTGATGAGCACAAGAGGGGACCAAATGTGGCAGGGCCTTAGACATGACTTTGGTCCCTGACACACAAAGGCTTCGTGTCCCACTGCTGGCCTTCAGTGTGCTCAGTGAGATCTGGAACTGCACAGTGCTGTGGAACTGCACCTTCAGCACAGGGACCTTTCCAGCCTGACCTGCCCCCATTCCTCTGGCTCTGTGCACAAAACACGGCATGGCAGAGAACAGCAGCAGGGGCCTGTGTGTCCCAGGGCCCCGGATTTGCTTCAGCTCCACAGGGATGCAGGCAAAGTGAAGAAGCCAAACTATTTATTAATGAAAGGCAAAAAAAGGGATGATATGGAGGGAAAAAGGGAATGGGAAGGCAGGGTCTGAGGGCTTGAGAAAAGGAGCTATCAAAAGGAAGAATGGAAGGAAATCATAGGAATAGGCATGGTCTGAGGGCTGGTGAGATGGAGCTGTCTAAAGGGAGGGAGGGTGGAGGGAGAAACGTGGATGGACAGTGTCTGAGGGCTGGAGGGAGGGAGCTATCTAAAGGCAGGGAGAGGGCTGAAGCCACGCGAGCTTCCCACAGGCTCAGCCGTACCAGTCCTCAACTATGTCTAGAGCTCCAGGGGCAATGGGAGATGCTGTCCTCTTCAGTGTCTCCTGGTGCTGTTCTTGGGACACTGGCTCACTGGATCCAGAAAAGGACCCTATTTCTTCAGGTCTTAGGCCTAATTTAGCATGACTTTCAAAGTTAGAGCAGGATGGGCTGGCATTGTTCTTTGGGGATTCTAGGCCTGGAACAGAGAGAAAGAGAGCCATGGTCAGAGCCTGGATCTGCAGTGACCTGAGGAAAGCATCCAGCCAGGGCCACCCCACCCAACTCTTGCCATGGCTGAGAGAGAGGTGTTGCCAACAGGATCAGCAGCAAGCTGTAGGCCAGGAATTCCGCCCGTGTCCCTGAAATCTCTGTGTGCTCTTCCCACGCCACCTCTTGTCAACACATTGAAGGAAGCTCACTGCAGCCGGGACAGGGATTGCAGCTCCCTGCTCAGGCATTGCAGCTGGCCGGCCCAGGCCGCTGGCCTCACTCACCCTGACTGAGATCCTGGAGCTCTTGCTGCTGCTCCCTCATCCTGGGAAACCCGGCCATCTCTGAGAACAAAGAATTCATCTTGGCCCTAGCGGCACAGCTCCCTGCCGGCGGTGCTGCCGGCGCTGTGGCCACACGGGCTGCTGGCCCGGCAGGGCTCAGCCCGGCCCTTGCCGCACGCTGCCACCCCAGGGCACGGCTGCCAGAGGGCGGCAGCAGCAATGCCCAGGCCGGGCGGGGCTCCACAGCGCCGGGCCCGGCTGGCGCTGCCGGGGCAGCAGGCGGGGCTGGGGCCGAGCTGCGGCGGGCCGGGCCGGGGAGGGAGCCTGGGCTCGTGGCTCACCCATGAACCTGATGGCCGCCTCTCGCAGGAGCTCCTGCGGGCTCCGCAGGTAGTGCAGGGCCCGGCGCAGGTGCTCGGCCGCTCTGCTCCTGTGCTCTGCCAGCTGCAGAGAGCGGCAGGAGGGAAGGGTTGGCGCGGGCTCCGCCCCTGGGCCGGGCGCTGCCTGCGCCCAGCCCCGGCCTCCCCTGGCCGCACAGGCCTGAGGCGCGGCCTGCAGCCGCTGGCCAAGGGCTCCCGAGGGCAGGGGGCAGAGGGCCGGCTGCTGCCCGGGGAGCCGCGGTGCCGGCCCGCAGCCCCGCCGGGCCGGGGCTCCATGGGCACCCGGCTGGGTCCCACGGGAGTCTGGAGAAGAGCCCGCGCGGCCTCTGGCTGCAGCAGCGGGCAGGGGCACAGCTGCTCGGCCCCGCACACTGAGCACCGCTCTCAGGGGCCTTCTCCAGGCTGAGCCTGGGCCTTCCAGGCCCTCCTTACCAGGCACTCATCCACCCTCAAGGGTGGCTGCTTCTTCAACAGCTGTACAAGCTTCCTCCTCTTCAGGAACTCAGCCACACGAATCAGCGTTTCCCGAGAGGCCTGGAGAGCAGCAGAGACCCAGAGATGGCCCCAAAGCACAGGGAACAGGACCCACATCCCTGTGCCAAGGCCTGGAGGAGGCTGGAGCCTGCAAGGCACCAGGGCAGGAGGCAGCCAAGCCCCCTCCCAGAGATCCACCAGCATCACAGGAAACCTCACCTTTGCCACATCCCAGTTCTTATCATGACAGTAAATTAAAAGTTCATACAGGCTCTTGCTCACAATTTTCTTCAGGGGCTTTTTTCCCTCATCCACTACCAATTCTATCACCTTGCTGAAGAGTTGAATGGAGAGCACCTGCACATGGCTGTTGTCCTAGAGGAAACAAAAGACCTAAATCAATTGCTCCAGTCCCAGCTGGGCAAAGGCCTGAAAATCCAGAGGGCACAAAGTTTCTGGGAAACACCTGATGCCTGTGGCTCAGGATGCAAAACCTTACGTGTTCAAAGAGCAGCAGCAGTGCCTCAGCCAGCTTTGGGGCAGTGGTGCTGGATACCAGGATGCCTTTGTGCTGGAGCACATTCGTGAACACAGAGAGGGTCATGCAGACCACCTCTCCTTCTGCATCATCCAGCAGCTCCAGAAGGCTTGGAGACAGACAGCACATTCTCCTGGCCTGTGTGGAACACAAGGCAGTGCTGGGAAGCCATGGACAACTGCACCGCCAACACCAGCCTGGCACTGCAAGGCCACCCTGCTGCTGCAGGGCCCACAGGCCAAAGGCCTGAGGCAAAGCCCTGGGGCAGGTGAGGCAGGAGAGCTGGGAGCAGCTGCCTCAGCTCCTGAAGCCCTGCCAGCCCATGGAGCTGCTTTCCCCAGTGCAGCTTCAGCGGCTGCCCCCTTCTCACCATCGAGGGATCCTTGCTGAGCACCATGAGGCCTCTGAGTGCCAGGCGATGCCTCTCCCTACACTCGCTGTGCAGGAACCTCAACAAGACCTTCAGGACAATGCCACCACATTTCCTCAAGTCCAGGCACTCGAGGACCTGCAAGGCACAGGGCAGTGACAGGGAGCCGGCCGGCAGGAGCCCGGAGCCGCACAGAGCCGGGCCCAGGCAGCAGCACAGGGCACGGGCACCGTCCTGGCAGCTGTGGCTGTGAGAGGGCAGAGAGCTGGGAGGCAGCGCTGGCCTTGAGGCTCACCTCCACAAAGAATGCCAGGAAGGGCAGATCCCGGTATGGGTCCTGCCTGCTGAGCTGCCCGAGTAAGTGGAGTGCGATGCGAGAGCACAAAGGGACCAAGTTATGGCGCATCTCCCTGGCAGGGGGAAAAAGGCACCAAGACCCTGAGGTGGGGAGGCAAACCTTTCCCAGGACTGACTCAGAGAGGTCTGGTCTTTCCCCAGCATCCCTGGAGGGCATGTGGGTGCTCTGGGAGGTAGCCCCTTCTGGGCACCCTCCTCTCCCAGCCTTTTCCAGTCTCCTTGGCCGTCCCTCAGTGACGAGGCTCTCTGGCCCATGACCACAGGGACTGAGTGGGGCACAGAGCACAAATGCCGGGGGCAATGGGGACAAGGGGGTCTCACCTGGCCAGCAGACCCATGGCATAGTGCTGGGTGTGAGCACACAGCAGCGTGTCCCAGCCACGCTTGCGCTCCATAGCCACCACCTCATTGTCACAGCGTAGTCGGCAGAGCAGAGCCTTCATGGCCTGCACTGCAAACCTGTGTGCAGAGCAAAGCCCAGGTCACACTGGGAGCACTGGCACTGGCCACAAGGGCATGGGAAGGCCAGGAGGACTGGGACCTGTTGGAATTGCTGGGAAGGCAGTGTTCCTCCTGGCATGCTCTCCAGAAATTTCCAGCTTCCACTGGTGGCATCTGCTGTGTGGTGATGACAAGATGGAAGAGCAGAGCCACAAACAGGCGAGAAGAATAAAGGATCATGGCCTCGTGGCACTCGGGCACCTGGACAATCACCCAGATCACCAGAGTTGCCTGCAAAAGAAGCAGCCCAAGACAGCGCTCAGTGCCGAGGTGTCCATGGGGCAGGGCCCAAGGGCAGATGCGGGAGGAGCAGCGGGTCTGGTGCCCCCTGAGCCTGCCCCTAGCCAGGGTTCAGCCCAGCGCCTGAGGCATGGAGAGGATGGAGAGCTGCTGGGGAGGTGACTGAGGGGCAAGCAGAGGACAGTTCCAGAAACTCACAGCCAGGGCAAAAACGTCCCTGTCATCCCCATCAGAGGTGCATGCGCTGTGCAGTGGCCAATCCTCCATCACGCAGAGCAGTGTTGGCAGCACTTTCTCCACTGCTGGTCCTGATGACCCTATGGTTCTCCACATCATTGCAGCAGCTCTGTGGGACCAGAGTCTGTGTCAGGGGCATCTCAGTCCCAGTACCATGCCCTGTGCAGCTGTGGGGGCTCAGGTGACAGAGCCCCGGTGCCCTGAGGGGCAGGGAGGGAGCATTGGCAGCAGGCTCGGGAAACAGAGGGGCCCCAGGGTGCTGGACCTCTCTGCCTGTCTGGCAGTGCCCATAGCACAGGCTGTGCAGGGCCATGGGCCCCAAAGGCTGGTGAGCCCTGAGCTGTGCAGGCACGTGGGCCCCGTACCTGTCACACGTTGGGGCACAGCGCAGCAGGGTCAGCACCACGTCAGCAGGGTGTTCTTCAGCCAGCCTCACAATGTCAATTTGCAGCCTGGCATCCAGAGCGACATGGGACTGTAGACTCTGGTAGATGTTCCTTACAATGGCTGGCACCTGGAGGAGGCATGGGGGAGATTTTGAGTGCTGTCCAAGGCAGCAACTTGCCCAGCTTCCCCCAAGAAGGGCTTCCCTTCCCGCCACATTGTGCTGGCCTCAAAGGCTGAGGGGCCCCAGTGGCCATGGCTTGAAAGGACACACACTCCAGGCAGGCCTCCAGGCCTGGCCTCGGGCTGCTTACCTGCTGCTGAGAAGGAACAGCAGTGTCTTTGAAAAAATCCTTAGTGGGAGCGGACATGGTGCCAGTATTTGGGATGCTCTGAGTCATTCTGGTGTCTGTGTTTCTGATGGCTGTGCTCTCAGTCATCGCCATGTGAACAGCCTTCACCCTTTGATAATTCATTGCATCGTTTCCTGGGTGTGCTGTCCATTCGGGGCTGGCAAGAGGCTTTGCCTGGAAATGGGTCGGCCTGGAGTCACGCTCAGCTTGGACCTCAGCTGCTTTGGTTCTGGATTTTCTACGCCGAATGCGCAGAAACTTCCGGAACATCTGCAGAACAAAGGACAGGAAAGCCAGGTGCGTTGCATGGCATGCTCCAAGCGTGGTGTTGGGCTGAGCAGGGACAGCAGGCCCAGCCCAGCTGGGGGTGGCTGCAGGTACCTTCAGGGTTTTGCGAAAGCGGCCAGGGCCGGGTTCCTGCTCTTGTGCCTTGTCCAGGGCTGCATCTGGCAAAGAGCAAGCACAGCCAGAGCTGAGGGGCTGCGGGAGAGGCCGGAGAACACAGCCCAGCCCTGCGCTCCCCAGGCAGGGAGAGCCACGGGATGGCCCAGAGGATGGAGCACGGCCACTGCGGTGTGTCTGCCCGGGCCCTGTTCCATCCTGTCCATGGGCATGTCCCCACGGGATGGGATGGGATGGGATGGGATGGGATAGGGCTAAGCTGGCGGCAGCCATCAGCCCTGTGGCCCAGTTCTGCCACTCACCATCCTTCAGTGTCTGGATCTGCTCCGGTTTTTCAGACTGTTGTGTGGGGGCATCTTCAGGCCTTCTCTTTTTTTTCGGTCTGAAAACTTTGAAGATGTTAAAGAATCTACCTGCCATTCCAGAGTCTGGCCTCAAGGGCACCTTCTGGAGAGATGGCTTGGGAAATCTGCAAGTCCTCAAGGGCGCCTGCAAAACAGAAGCCTCGGGAAGGCCACAGGCCACCAAGGCCCGCAGTCTTGCCACGAGGTCACCTGTAGGAACAACGACTCGGAAAGCTCCGGGTGGGACAGGAACGAGTGCGCTGTCCGGGGGCTCCTCACGGCACCACTCTGTCCTGTCCTGTCCCGTCGCGTGCTCCGAGCACTGTGGCATGCTCTTGTCACTGCCAGCTCCTTTGTCACCACATGTCACAAAGGGCCCTTGGACACCGGGTTCCGTTCCATGCCAGGGTCACCGTGCTGCAGCGTGTCACAAAGGGCCCTTGCACACACTGCCCCTACCCCAGGCTATGAAGAGCAGTCCTGTTATCAGTCACTTTATCATTCACTCAGTGATACAACCAGTATGGCAAAAATAGCTATCTCTTTTGATGTATCCCTACATGGAGAAAATTTTAATTACTTCTGACAATTCTCCATTATTGGGTGACAGTCTTGCTGTTTAAAGGTAATGCTTGTCAGCAGAGGCTTATGCATAGCCACTGAAGAAATCCAAACTGAACCTCCCTGGAAATACCTGGGTTTTAAAATTATTGGAGACAACAGTCACCCCCAGCCAGTGACCCTAAAAACCAATATACACACATTGAATGAGTTGGAAAGTTGTTAGGCCCTATTCATTGGATCCACGCTTTATTGGGAAACACCACAAAGGAATTATCCCTCTTTTTTCAACTGTTAAAAGGAGACTCAGATCTCCCTTCCCCATGGCACTTGACAAAAACTTTCCAAAAGGCTTTAGAGACTGTAAGCGATGAAATCAGTAACTCCTTTGCCACGCGTCAAAACCCAGATTTGCCTTTGCAAATGTTTGTGATTCTGCAATTGTGGGATTCACATTCTTTGAATGTTAGAGAAGTAGTGAGAGAAGCAGAAAAAAGAATGATCAAAACAATTCTTAGGTCATTTGCAGCACCTGTGTTGTGCCCAAATGGAATGCATTGTGGAAGATTGTTTAGCTGAAGGCAGTTGGGGATTGGATTCTGGTGTGAGTGTTTGGATTCATTGGCCAAGTGAATCCACGTGTGTGTGTCGGGACTGCTGGCTGACAGTCCCGAGATTCTGGGCAGTTGAGTTGAGTGCTTGGCAGATTCAGTTTAGATGTAATGTAATATAGGGTAATATAATATAGAATATTATAGTATAATTAATTAATTAATTAGCCTTCTGATAAGATGGAGTCCTCCTCATCATTCTTCCTGGACGTTGGGCAAAAATATCAGCAGTATGCAGTCTTTCCAACCCTATGCTCTTATTGATCAATGGGATGTACAGGAGCATCCTCTCTGGATAGTAGAGTGTGTTTTTCTGCCACTCACCTTTTCAAAAACTATAACCATTCAACCTGAGATGCTTATTCAGCTGCTGTCGATGGGACGACTCCAATGCCCGAGCCTGACAGGATATGATCCAGCAGTAATGCATCTGCCTATCACTGCAGCAGAATTAGAGACTCTCTTCAGGGATTCACTGTCATTTCTAATTGCTCTTGCGGACTGAAATGGACAATTTTTTCACACGATGCCTCGGCATGCCCTGCTACAATCCTTCAAGGAACTCCCCTTTCAACAACAGCCACTATAAAAGAAAACTCCAATCCCTGATACAAAAACTGTTTTCACTGAGGCATCGGGAAAGACACACAAAGCGGTGACCCTGTGGAGAAATGATAAGGGACAGTGGGAACATTTGATAACCTTTCCACCTGGATCTGCCCAGCTAGTGAAACTGGCAGCTGTGGTAGAAGCATTTTGCCTTTTATCACAGGAACCTATTAACATTGTTCGTGATTCTCTTGATGTTACAGGAATCATGGAGAGAATTCAGCACTCATTCCAGAAGGAAGTCTCTAACAAAGTTCTTTTTCTGGTATTAACCTCTCTGTACAACATTTCCCTTCACAGGTCTCAGCAATACAACCTTCTGCACCTTAGATGACACACCCCTCTGCCTGGACCTGTAGTGGAAGGTGATGTCAAGGCAGATGCCCTCGCCATGACAGTCACTATACCACAAAAGTTAGGGCAGGCCAAACTTTCTCATGATTTCTACCATCAAAATGTCCGAGCACCGGGAAAACAATTCCATCTGACTTTGCCACAAGCACAGGATGTAGTGAATCCTTGCTCACAGTGTCAGCAGACTCTTTCTTTGCCACAAATGGTAGGTACAAACTCAGAAGGGTTGAAACCTAATGACATCTGGCAAACAGATGTAACACACATTTCCAGCTTTGGGACTTTTAAATATGTCCATGCTTCTCCTGATACCTTTTCTGGATTCATGGTAGCAACAGCAGACAAAGGGTGAGAAATACTTGGAAATTTGATGGGAATTTCCCATTCCATGGGAATTTGTTAGGAATTTGGGAGGGGAGCTGAAGGATTCTAAATGCCTGGAATGCTTTCATTCCTTGGCAGTTTTGGAGGGGAACTGCAGGACTGAAAATTCCCAATGTCCAGAATGCCAGTATTCCATGGGAGTTCGTGGGGAATTAGGGAAGGGAGCTGAAGCATTTGAAATTCCTGATGCCCAGAATGCAATTATTCCATAGTTTTGGTGGGAATTTGGGAGGAGAACTGGAGCATTCTAAATTCCTGACACCGAGAATGTCTTTATTCCTTGGGAATTTGGGGGGGGGGGGGGGAACTGAAGGATTCCAAATTCCCTGTCATAGACATCTTTTGTGAAAGTCCTTTTCTTTAGGATTTTTCCTTCTGAGAAGCTGAGAGGCCTCAGAAACAAAATGTAAACAATGGTTATCTGCTGCTGTGGAATGCAACAGGTGATTGGACTTGTGTGGATGTTTGGATTTAGTGACCAGTCACAGCAGAGCTGGCTCTCTCTCTCTCTCTGTCCGAGCCAGCTGCCTTTTATTATCATTTCTTTCCACTCTATTCTTAGCTTAGCTAGCCTTCTGAGATGAACCTTTTCCTTCTGTTCTTTTCTAGTATAGTTATAATGTAATATATATATCATAAAATAATAAATCGAGCCTTCTGAAACATGGAGTCAAGATTCTCATCTCTTCCCTCATCCAAGAACCCCTGTGAACGCTGTCACAATTCCCAATGCCCAGAAGGCAATTTTTCCATAGTTTGGGGGGAATTTTGGATGGGAACTGGAGGATTTGGAATTCCCAATGCCTGGAATGCAATTATTCCATGGGAATTTGGGAAGGGAACTGAAGGATTCAAACTTCCTGATGCCCAGAATGCTGTTTTTCCATGAGAATTTGGGAGGGGAGCTGGAGGATTTGGAAATTCCTGGTGCCCGGAATGCAGTCATTCCATTTTCCAGTTTTGGTGGGAATATGAGAGTGGAGCTTGTTGCAGTGTGTCGCCATTTCCTGCTTCAACTATCCAAACCTCCTCAGGTGTGCCAACCTTTCCCCCTCCCCCTTTTGCCCTCCTGCCTAAGAGCTGTCCATCAATCTTAACATTCCAGCAAGGCATCGTGTGGTTGGCGGATGCCCCCCAGGTCTGGGCTCATTGGTTTGTCCTAGCGTCCACATCCCCTGACCCCTCCCCTCCTCACACCTGGTTGGCCCTCACCTGTCCCTCCCCTCCCCCTGTCCCTGGGGCTTAAAAGGACACGAGACCATGTGGCCTGGTCTTCTGTCCGTGAGCTGTTACCACATTCAGAGGTCTACCATGCTGCAAAAAAACTCTGGATTACGACTCTATGACAGAACCCACTCCTTTTCTCTTCACCATCGCCTGAAGCTTTTCCACCAAAGGTAAACTGAGTTCCTACTTTGCCTGGATTTGTTCCGAGTGCCTAGCTGCAGCACCCAGCTGGCCAAAGGTATCTCTGGGGTGAAAAACGCCACAGCTGCAGTCTTTGGTCCAGCAGTGAGGGCTAGAACGAGCCAGGCACCCCAGACCCGGAAATATCGGGACTAATATTCTATATATTGGCGCCCAACGTCAGGCTGCACGGACCTGCAGCCTCAGAAGGAATCTCAGAACTTTGGAAAAGCGTTACAGCAGCTTTGCTTCCACTGGAAAGAGCTGTGGTTGCACAGCTCTCCAGAGAGACTTTGGGACTGAACTGAACCCACAAAAAGCCTCGAGGAACGCATTGTGCCTTTGGAAAAACAGCTCCTTTCTGGTGAGCGAACTTTCCAGGGGAGAATAGTGGAGCCCCTCCTGCCCAAGGGGTCCTATTCAGTGAAGAGACCAGCCTGCCTGACTTTGCCAGCAACAGCTTCGATTTCGGCTGCGCAGCCCTGCGGAGATAAGGTGGTTCCCTGTAAAGCTTTAACTCTGCAGCGTGTTTTAGCCGCTTTTAGAATTCACGCCGTGGGCTCGGAGGAGCGGGACGGCTCTGCCTGCCCCTCCCCAGGTTCGGCAGCGCGGCGTGCCCGGCTCTCGGTGCGGGGGGGCTGCATTCTCGCGTGGGGGAGGCTTTGTCTGTCTCCACGTGGCCGGGGCGGCCCCGGTTTCGGCTCGCCACATGGCGAGGGGGGGCTGCGTTCCCGGGCAGGGGAGGCTTTGTCTGTCTCTCCACATGGCCAGGGCGGGTCCCGACTCCCTGCTGCTGCTGCCGCGGCAGTTTTAAAAGTAGAGTATACAGCTGCATTGTGAAAGCTTTCGTCTGTTATCACCTTTTAACCGTGGTTTTTTTTTTTTTTTTAATCGATAGCTGATTTTAGTTTTGTATTCGGTTGGTGAACCATTCAATCTGATTATGGATTCTGCATATGTGGCAGGAGTAGTATCCAGGGCAGATCAAGCAATACTGCAAGAAGTGTCTAACATCGCACTTTTCGAATTGCTCTCAAAACTTGTAAAGTTAGTCACTCCCCGGGAGCAACCATTTTATGTGATGCACGTCAGGTCACACACCGACTTGCCAGGGTTTATCGCTGAAGGCAACAGAAGGGCAGATGCTCTTGCTGCACCTGCAGTGATGGCCACTCTCCCAAATGTTTTTGAACACTCTCCCAAATGTGGCATCTTTTTAATTTTCTTTTCCAGGCAAAAATCAGCCACCAAAATGCACCTGGCCTAGTTCGTCAGTTTCACATCACTCGAGAACAGGCCAAAGCCATTGTGGACACATGCCCAAATTGCCAACAACATGCACTCCCTACAATGAATGCGAGAGCAAACCCTAGGGGGTTGAACAGTTGTGAACTGTGGCAAACAGATGTCACCCACATACAGTCATTTACACGGCAGAAATACGTTCATGTTAGTGTAGATACCTTTTCTGGAGCGGTCTATGCTTCTGCCCACACAGGAGAATCATCTATCGATGCCATTAAGCACCTCTTACAAGCTTTTTCTTTCATGGGCATCCCCAAGGAGTTGAAAACTGATAATGGGCCTGCCTAGAAAACCAAGGAATTCTGGAGCTTCCTGCAGCAGTGGGGAGTAGAGCACAAAACTGGCATCCCCTACTCCCCTACAGGTCAAGCCATAGCAGAAAGGACTCACTGTGATATTAAGAGTCCTGGACCAGCAACAACAGGTTCTGAAGGTGGAACCTCCCCACATCCGGTTGTCCAGGGCACTGTTCACAGTCAATTTTCTGAATTGTTCCTTTGACAGCCTGAACCCACCCATCCTGCACCACTTTGGGGGGAGCAGTCATACGATGATGAAAGAAAAGCCTCCAGTTTTAGTAAAGGACCCTGAGACTTGGAAAATGGTGGGACCTTACAAATTGGTTACTTGGGGACGTGGATACGCCTGTGTGTCCAGCCCCTCTGGGTTAAAGTGGGTTCCTTCCAAATGGTAAGGCCCTATGTTCCCAAGGTCTCAGAGAAATCGACAGAAGTGCCCCAGGTTGCTAACGCTGCCTGGAGAAGGAAACGCCGCACGTGTTCTCTGGAGGAAATTCCATTTAAGCCTCCTATCTGGAATAGTTTGTAATATGTTTAAGTTCCTTGTACCAGTTTAGATCCCACGGTTCGTGTGTAGCCTCAAGACGCCATGAGGCTTGAGGCTACAAGCCTGCTCCTCGTCCTACTCGTGATCATCCCACCAGCGATCTCCTGGATAGTCCCTCAGCCCAAAGCTCATATGGACTACCTTGGCAAAAGACCTCGGACATCAAGTGAGAAACTGACGACTGGCTGAGTGGACTGTTCAAAGGCTGGGGACTCTTGGGCTGGTTGAGATCTATTCTGAAAGCTGTAATTTTAGTACTGTTTATATTAGTTATCGTTGTTGTGGTTGTTAGCATTGTTTTTGGACTAGTCAAACACATGGTTCCCAAGTTGATTTTGAGCTTATCTCCCACTCCTGAAGTTTACCATTTGGAAGCCCTTAGTGCTCCAATGAATGACATGGAACCCTCAGTGGAAAACACTGAACCTCCTGTAGAGGAGGAACCAATTTACCAACCATGGTTTGGCAAGCACTCTTCACCACAAACCCAGTCCTCTTCTTTTTAAACCAAGCTAGGGGGAGACATTGCAGTGTGATGCCATTTCCTGTTTCACCTATCCCACCCCTTCAGATGTGCCAACCTTTCCTTTCCCCTTTGCCCTCCTGCTAAGAGCTCTCCATCAATCTTAACATTCTAGCAGGGTCGTGGTGTGGTTGGCAGAAGTTCAAAAGATGCCCCTCAGGTCCAGGCTCATTGGCCTGTCCAAGTGTCTTTATCCCTTGAGCCTTCCCCTCCTCACACCTGATTGGTGCCTCACCTGTCCCTCCCCTCCCCCTGTCCCCAGGCTTAAAAGGAGACGGGACCATGCAGCCAGGAGTTCTACTGGGAGCTGTTACAAGATTCAGAGGTCTGTCATCCTGGAATAAAATTCTGGATTAAAACTCTTCAATAGAATCCTCTCCTTTCTCTTCACCATCGCAGGAACCTTTTCCACCAGAGGTGAACTGAGTTTCTACTATGCCTGGATTTGTTCCGAGTGCCCAGCTGCAGCAGCCAGCCGGCCAAAGGTATCTCTGAGGTGAAACACCGCAGCTGCCGCCTTTGGCCCAGCAGCAAGGGTCAGACGAGGCCAGGCACATCCCACCCAGAAATATTTGGATTAATATTCCATATATTATATTATATTATATTATATTACATTTGAAAAAAATATATAATATATAATATATATTATGCATGAAATTTAATGTGCATGTATTTTTGGACAATTTTTTTAAAATATATATCTACATTTAAGATATATATTTGAAATACTCTTTCAGCTTGGGAGAGTGAAGATGTACAGCAGTGCAAAACCATCTGCCCACACAGCAGTCAGACCCCTGCTACCCACCCACTGTGCTTGCTCTTCTCAGCATCTTGGGGCTGCTGTTTGCACAGAATTGGGATGAATTTAACTCGACAGAGCCACGAGTGGGGTGTCCAGCTTGTCATGAACACTCATGTGGCAAGGCACAACACAGAGCTCTCAAATCACAATTCCACAGGTCCTTTCATTCCTGCTGGGCACTGCGGAACTCCTAAAAGCACCAAAACCACAGAAAACAGGGTGGAAAAAATTGGCATCAAGCTACTGCTGGTATCCTCCTGGAGGAAAATCTCTTAGGTTTCTTAAGGTCGTAGCTTTCCAAAAACTAGGAAAACTGCTCAGCACTGGTAGCCCAATTGTGAATGGTCTCCTTGACTTGGCAAAGCTGGGGTGTTAACAATGGACTCTGTCCTTGGTTCAAATCACCTGCCCTCACCTGCACACAAAAGCACCACCACCAGCAGCAGAAGCTACATCAGTCAATTTTCCTCAAAAAGCTGTGTTAAATTTGGGAGAGGAAAGGGAAACATGTCAGACACTGTGGATTAATGCCAAGACTGTGAGGAACACTTCCAAAGCAAAGGGCAGCAGCTTCTCTCTGGGGCACTCCTTGTGCCCCAAGGCAGCCGGGCTGCCCTGGCTGCCCAGGACCCTGCGCCCCGCGGGCTCTGCAGAGCTGCACAGCGGGGAGGCAGCTCCGGGCACCTCAGCCCCTGGGCAGGAGCGGCTTCTTGCTCTGGAGGGATGCCTGTGGGCAAAATCAGGCTGCTGGCCTTCTGCTCTTGGCCCTAGCCTGGCCTTGCAGGGCTAATCCTGTTCCCTGTCTCAAATGTGCTAAAGACAGATAGTTTGTTTCCAGCTCTGCACAGCATTGATTTGCACCACAAAATACCCAAGGGCTAAGGCCTGAACAACAGACCCTGACTGAAGCCTCAACAACAGGACCTGAGCCAAAGCTGCCCTCTCGATGACCTTTTGAACCCAATGTTATATGTATGTGCTCCTTAACCAAGCATTACTATCAAAAGGATCCTTGCATGCATTCACTGGTGAAACACGTCTTCACCTTTCTGCATGAGGAAAATGGACAAGGCCACACCTGGCCTTGGTTCCTCCTTGAGCCCTGGGCAGGCTCGGGGAGAAAACCAAGAGGAGAATGAAACCAGCTGTGCCCCAGCAGAAGCTCTGGCACATTGCTCGTCCAGCACTATCAGAGCCGGGCTACTCCCACAGCGCACTCGGAAGCCTCGTGGCCGGCAAAGGTGGAGGCACCGCAGGATTTCCCGGTTCCCGGCCGTGGCTCTGCAGGGCTTGGCTGGGACAGCTTCCCCAGGTGATGTGCAGCCCTGGATGAAGGGGAAAGCATTGGGGTACCTGGTGATGTATCTTCCTTAATCACCAGAGGCACCCTTTTGTAATAATGCTGAGGTGCATTGCTTAGCTTATCCTTTCCTGACTCTTTTTGCACTTTTGCATTACAGTAAATTACACTGTTCCGACAGCTGGTGTCTGTGTCTGCATCTCTGACCCTCTCCTCACTCAAAACAAACACACAGCCAGTTTAGCACAAGACCTGACTCTCTGCCAGCCCATTTCTTGGCAAACACTCCTGATGGCCATCTCCACCAATGAAATTCCCACTTTGCAACTTCCTTTTCTGCAGGCAGGTTAGAAAAGGAGCCACTCCCAGCTCTGGACACCTCCGGAAACCAGCTGCTTTCAGCAGTCACAACCCTGAAATATCAACCTCCTTCCTTAACCTGCCACAGAGAGCTCCCACCAAGAGGCCTTTTGTCCAAGGATACCCACAGAAGAGCTTGAGAAGGGAGCAGTTTGAAACACAACTGCTTCAGAGTTTAAAGCTGCCTTTATCAAATGAGCACACACCAACCTGTCCCAAAGGGAAAGCAGGCAGGAAAGAGAAGCTCCTCTCCCACAACAGCAAACTCTGTGCTTCCTTCTGCTCCAGCTGGAGAGTGGAGGCCATGGGCTACACCTCACTTTGGGAAGGAGCCCTGGGAATTGGCCTGATCTGGGAGGGCAGCAAAAGGAATTCCCCAAAAAGTAGGAAAAGATTCTCTGGAAGGAATAGATGATGACAATATTTCTGCAGAAAAGCAAAAAAAGAATAATTGAAGCATTTCAAGAAGTTCCCAGACTGAAATTTGTTTGCCAACACGACAACCCAAAGTCTCTGTGGTGTGTCAGGAAGCTCAGGAATGAACCTGCAAGGCTTGGATAAACATCATTGGTGTCCGTCCCCCAGATCACAAGCAGCTCCCCAACAAGACTTCAAGACCAAGGGACAAAGCTTCCCCCTTCAGCTCTCCACAGCAGCTCTAGGGAGTCTCTCTCCACTGCAAGATCTCCTTTGTCAGTCTGCAGTGACAAGAGTCGGCTGCAGGAGGCATTTGCATTGGAACTCTCCCCAGATGGGGGGAAGAAAAAGAAGAGGTGATTCCTGAGGAAAGAAAATAGCAACGCTGTTTGGGAAGACACCAGCGTGAGTTGGCTACAACTTTAGGCCAGAAATCCCTGGAAGAAAGCAACATCCCTCCATGGGGCAGCACTTAGGCTTTGATATCAATGCTGACAAAATTGCTGCCCGTTCCTGCTGCTGTAGCTGACACCAAATCATGAGAAATGTGCCAACTCAGCCAAAGACAGGCAGACATGGTGAGATAAAACCAGCTAGTCTGCTGAAAAGGAGTCCAAATGAATGTTTTCTAACCCCCCCTTTTCATCCTTTCCGCAGCCAAGACAGAGCAATGTCCTTCCTCTCTGTCCCCAATGGTTACCCAGGCATGGGATGCAGCGTGGGGACAGAGCCTGTCACTGCTCCCAGTGCCCTGCCCTGCCCTTCCCTGCCTGCCTTGCCCTTCCCTGTCCTGCCAGAACCTGCTGTGCTGTGCCGTGCCGAGCCGAGCCTGGCCAGTGGTCATGCATTTCGGAAATGACCCTCCCCTGTGCTGCCCGCCGGCGTAATGAACACACCACTTTGTAACTTTGACTACTGAGAGAGTCTGTGTGCGTGATTTTCAGTTCTAACAATTCAGGGAGCTTTTGTTTTCCCTGACAGAAGTACAGCTGCTGCCAAGGGAAGCACACCCAAAGACCGATAGTGACCCAGCCTTGCCTTTGCTTCCCTTTTCCTTCCCTCACTGCTACACAGCGCTCTCATACCAGGACCTCAGTGCTGCCTCCCTTGAGGATTTAGAGCTGCCCCCAGGCCCTTCCAGGCTAAGTGCAGGTGCTCAGGACTCCATGGTTTTCCTGGCTTCTTTGGAGAAGGTGTTTGCTTCATCTGGACTTCTTGGAGTTTCATCGGAGGAGCCGGGAACAGGCAAATTTCATCTCCACTGTGAGCTCTTCATTCTGCTTGTGCCCATGGAGCTTAAATGCCAACCTGAGCTCATCATTCCTCTGGTTCCCGTAGACCATCACAGCCCTTCCATGGCCTCTCCAGAGAGGAGCAGCTGCACATCTTCAGAGCAGCAGTTGCCAGCCCGCAGCCCATCAGGGAGGGAAAGAGCTTCTACCCTTGCTTTCCAAGCAGGTCCTGGTTCATGACCCTTTCAAGTGTTTTCCTGCAGTGCTCTCTCATGGGTAGATCTCCAGTGAGAATCAGGTAGAAAGTGTCAAGTTGCCTAGGAAGGGGGACCTTGAAAACAGAAAGATTCTCTGCCTGTTTTTCCTGTCCTTGCTGCAGATTTGGAGGGTGTTCTGGGCATTTTGCAGACAGCCTCTGTGTAGGGGTACAAGGGCAAGGTGAAAGATATTGCCTAACAAGTGGTCAGTGTTAGGTGCACCCTCCTCTTTCTTTGAATGAAGCCAAACTAGGACTCTGATAGGATATTGCAGATGTTTGAGACTGCCTGCCCTGAAAATCAAGCCGTGCCATTGAAATGAGCTCTGTGTGCCCCACAACAGCTGCAGCTGCAGCATATGGTCTCACCCACATTTTAGAATAAACTCACAGTACAAGTTTAGCATGCATGTCTGCAGGTCTGGGCTCTTCCTGGGTGAATCCATTTTCTGTGGTCTTTTGTGATGAGAAACCAAATGTAGCCAAATCCCAAAGCTGCTAGGAAGATGCAAAAGGCTGTGATTATAAGGTGTTTGTGTGTGTGTGTGTGTGTCTGTGTGTCTATAGCAGATTTCCAGTCCATGCTTTAATCTATGTACATGTCAATTTGGATAAATATTTTTAAGAGGAAGAACTCACTCCTCAAATCCCCTGGGAAGTCTGAATACATTTCTGGAACGGAGTTTGCTGTGTGCTTCCTGTGATGTTTGATGCAAGGCAGCACTAGAGCTCTGTGTCCCAAAGACACATCGTGGAGCCTGACCAATGTGTTTGGATTCTTGCAGCCACCCCAGACACTTCAGCCCCCAGCACTCCAGCTGCCAGTGCAGCTTCTGCAGCATGGACAGCCCCCAGCTGGCTGTGGAATACTCCTGGGGAAGAGGAATTGCCAGCCCTGGATCTGGACATGGTGCTTGAGATGCTGGAGGAGATGTTTTCTCCCTCTGCTCAGGCACCTGCATTGGGCAGGGAAGAAAGGGGCTGGACTGAGAGCTTGTGAATGTTGTTGCATGGCTGAGAAGGAAAAGCTTCTTGAGTTCAGTTGTGAATGGACAGGGAAGGCTTTGCCTACTAAAGCAAGACTTCCTAAAGAAGAGGGAATGAAAATGTCATCCCTGAATAAGGATGAAAAGGTGTGAGCCTGTGTTGGCCAAGTTTGGGTGCTTGTTTCCTGGGAAGAATCCCTGGAGCAGGGGCATTTGTGGTGAAGTAGTGGAAGCTTTGTAGGTTCTAAGAGGCTTTGTTTGATGGGAAAGAAGGGAAGAGTGTTTGGAGAAGTGGCACTGAAGGCCAAGTGTCCCGTGCAGGGACAGGCATGCCAGAGGTGCCTCTGCTCCAGCAGCAGATGTGGGCTGTGCCTCTTTTGGGTGGGAAGGCCAAGGCAAAGCAAGGGCTGGGCTGCAGCTGCTGCTGCTGTGTGAGCCCTGCCGTGCGTGTAGGTGCTCCCAGAGCTGTGGCTGGGGCTGGGCTGGAGCTGCAGCTTTCTTGTCCTCTCAGGAAGCTGCTGCCTGCAGCCCAGTTTCCATCTGGGAAATCCTCAGCTGGGCAAACTGGCCACTCTTGCTGTCCATGTTGCAGAGCTCAGTCCCCTTGCTCTTGGGCATCTCTGTGGGAAGAGATGTGTGTTCCCATGCTGTCCCTGCCAAGCTGCAGCCTGGATGAGACTGCTGTGCTCAGGGCTGTGGAGGGAGGAGCACATCCCTGTGCCAGGAGCTGGCAGGACTCCTTCCTTAGCAGCCATTCCATGTGCTCAGTGTCACCCCCACATTCAACACTGTCACGGTCAGCTTTGACAGCTTTTGGACTGTGTCTGAGAAGTCAAATTTTTCTGACTGTTGAAGGCCTTTGGGGCCCAGAGTTCTTGTTAGGAACAAGGGATTAAGTGTGTGAGGCATGGAGGTGTTGGACCAGGTGTTTTGTGTAAGTGGTGAGAAGGGTTTCTTCCTTTCTGTTTCTCTTTCAAAGGGAATATTACTGTTGCCCCTGAGTCTTCAGGAGGGGAGCCTGTGGACAGAGCTGCAGCAGAGGGAGCTTTGCCTGGCACCGAGAGCTGCGGGAACAATTCCCAGGAGCCTGAGGAGCTTGGTAAGGACAGAGCCCCCATTGGTTTAGAGAGGTGTGAGATGGCTGCTCTGAGCCTGCCTCTGGCAGGAAGGGAGATGAGAAGGGTTGAGTTCCTGTCTGCAGGTTTGCTGCTTCCTGGTGCCTTTAGTTCAAATCCTGCACGGGCACAACCTGCCTGAGCCCTGCCCTCCACGCTTCTCCAGAGGCTCTGACACTGAGTGCTCTGCTGTGGCAAGAGAGCAGGGAATAAACCTGAGCTTGTGGCACTTGTGTCACCAAGCCGGGTGTCCCAGTTTTGTGCTGATGTCCATGGATAAGTTTGCTGCAGCATGTCAGTGCTCTAGAGGCAACACTGAGGGACTCTTGAAGCAAGAGAGGAAAAGTCCAGCAAAAAGTCAGTGTAGAAGTCCGAGCTTTTTGTCTCCAAGCATTAAATCAATGTTGTGCCAGTCTGCTGATAGCTGTAGTGAGATCCATTAAAAATACAAGCAGCAGAAGCTCTGAGACCAAGGAAATCATTAGTCACAAATCCAGTAGCTCATGGAAAAAATGAAATTACCCCTTTAAATTAGCCAGAACTAAAGGAGAGAGAGAGCACTTTGGATCTGCATTCTTGAGCAAAGCTGGTGCTGCCTGCAGGCCTGGTAGGGAGCTCTTTCCCTCTGGGATGGCCCAGAGCTGGTGGTTGTTTTGGAGGAGCTGTTGCTCATTGCAGAGGGCAGGTTGTAGATGGCAGGGAACGGTGCTAGTTCCTAACTCAGCTCCCAGCCCCTTCAGCTTCAGCCATTTCAGTGAGGACTGAGGTCTCTCTGTCAGCACAGAGAAAGAACCAGGCTGGGCTTCTTTGTGGCAGCTGGCACTGTCTGTGTTTCAAGCTCTCGTGGGGGCCCTTTGCACTTTCAGTGTATTGGGATACTTCAAAACTTCAGAAGTTTTAAACACTTGGAAAGAGCCTGGCTCTTTGAAGAGCAGGCTTCAAACTGCCAAGTGACAGCCTGCCTTTCTGGCCATCTTTTACAGTCTATGATAGAAGGACAGTTACTTCCAAAGGGAAAGATGCACGGAGGCCAATACTGACCCAGTGTTCCCTTTGCTTCCCAGATTTCCAGCTGATCTACCTTGCCAGGAGGGCTGCCCTGCATGGGAAGAAGGATCAGAGGGAGAGCCTGTGACCATCGACCTGCTGGAAACCCTTCATGTATACATAGATTTATAGATTTCTACAATTCTATTTCTATATCCATATAGTTACATTTATAGATTTATACAGGTGTGTTTATATGTGCATATATATACATCTAAACAGTTAAATTGATCTATATTGTTATAGATGGGATAGATTGAGTTTCATTTCTAGATTTTGAGATTTACATTTATATATTTATAGAGTTACATTTAGACGCCTACATTTAGATGCTTACATTTAGATGCCTAAATTTAGACGCCTACATATAGATTCTTACATTTAGATGCTTAGATATAGATTTAGAAATGTGCATAGTTCTTTAGTTAGAGGTATGTGGAAGTTTAGATGCATAGATTGAGCTGTGTATGCCTAGGCTGCATTTTTAGCTCTTTCCCCCCTGGGCTGCCTTTTTCACCTCTTGCTTTTGCCCCGGTGCCCCCTGTGTCCCCTGTCCCTGTGCTGGGTCCCAGCTGGCGGCCGGGCCGGGCGGAGCAGCACTTCCAGCCCCGGTGTCCCTGGAGCGGTGGGAGCTGCCGCTGGCCCCAGGCACTGTCCCCTGAGGAGCTGCTGAAGGACGGGGAGACAGAGGGGGCTCAGGGGGCTCAGGGGGTGGTGGCGCTGAAGGGACGGTGACCCTGAGCTGCTGCTGGGGCTGAGGGCTGTGGGGCAGCCGAGGCCATGGTGGCACTGAGGTGACAGGCAAGGGGCACAGGCTGACGGGGTAGCGGCTCTAAGGGGACGGGATGGGTCAGAAGGGACTGAGGGGGCTGAGAGGACTGTGAGGGGCTGAAGAAACTGAAGGGGGCTGGGGCTTCACCGAGAGCATGGCGGGGCTGAGGGCATGGAGGGGCCAGCAGGGAGCACAGAGGGCTCCGGGACTGCAGCTCTGCCAGGACTTGGAAGCAATTCCAGAGCCTCCACTCTTGCCACAGCTGCCAGGAAGACCTTGAGGATGCAAAATACAAAGCTGTGTTCTGTGTCAGGTACAAACAGGCGACGTGTGTATTTGTGAGTACAAAATGTGTGGACACTGACAAAGGGAGAGCTGTGAATTCTAATAATAACTGAGGAAAATAAAGCATGGAAAAAGGCCTTTGAACCTATCTTTTGTTTGCAATTAACCTGGTTGATTTAGGAGCATTGGAATTAAGGTGTTAAGGATGTTGCTATTTGCTTGTAGTTAATCCATAAAGAGCTCTGCAATAATAACCTTTTGAAGTATAATTTTAGAATATTACTTGTATCCTTGAAACTATAGCTTTGGAATATATATAAAGGAAATATGCTTATGTCACGCCTTATGGAAGCAGAGAAAAACAGCTTGAGAAAGGAAGATGAACATCACCTCAAGGATTTATGGTTTTGACCAAGGGAAGCTGGACATCACTGTTATGAGATTTATAGTCTCTGCAATTAAAAGGTGGACCCACATCTGGGGAGCTGGACTCCACCAGATGGGATTCGTCTTTCTTCTTTTGGAAACTGGACCGCCACCATCTGGGATCCTCCTTTTGAGATACATCCTGAGAGAAACTAAAATCACAATAGTGTATAGAATTGTGATGTAATAATTTGGAATAAAAATTGCTGAAGAGTAAAAATTGGAAATAGAAACTGATGAAAAAGCTGAGGAGTACCCCTATAAATACCTGTAATCCTCAAGTATCGGTGTGCAGTTGGAGGGAACACTTCCCCCACTGTACCCAGTGCTGTATTGCTCATACTTTATCATATTAAATAATAAATTGATTGCTGCTTGAATATTGCCCTAGTAAAGCTGCTTATTCATAACACACCCAATTCCTCAGGGCTTCCCACTGCCCCGGCTCCTCAGGGGCCTCCTGTTGTTCTGCCAATTGACTGAGGTGATATAAAAGACACATCACTGGAAATAATGTTCTTCTTTTCCTGGGAATATGAAGGAACCACAGTGTAAGATGATACATTCAATGAAACTGTGCCCTTGGTTTTAGTGACAAGCAAAAACAAGCAAGGTAGTGCACCTAAATCAGTACTATAATGTTATAAATGAGAAGCTTGACTAGGCCAATATTCAAGCAGCAATCAATATATTAATTATTTTGGTAAAGTATGAGCAATACTGCGCTGGGTACAGTGAGGGAAGCTTTCCCTCCAACTGCACACCGTTTTTTGAGGCTTACAGGTATTTATAGGGGCACTCATAAGCTTTCTCAGCAGTTTCTTTTCCCAATTTTTACTCATCAGCACTTTCTCTTCCCAGTTTTTACATCACAATTCTATACACTATTGTGATTTAGTTCTTCTCAGGATGTATCCCAGAAAAGGAGTATCCCAGGTGGTGGGGGGGTCCAACTTCCGAATGAAGAAAGAAGTCTCCCAGCTGGTGGGGTCCAGATTCCAGACATGGCTTTACCTTTTGACTGCAAGGACTATAAATCTCATAACAGTGATGTGCAGCTTCCCTTGGTTGAAACTATTAGTCCTTGCGTTGATGTTCATATTCCTTTCTCAAGCTGCTTTTCATGTTTTGTCAAGGCATGAGATAAGCATGTTTCCTTTTTATATATTCTAAAGCTATAGTTTCAAAGATCCTTTCTACAAGAAATATTCTAAAATAATGCTTCAAAAGGTTATTACGGCAAAACTCTTTAAGTCTTAGCTCCAAGCAGAAAGTTCCTGTCAAAAAGCAACATCCTCAAAGCTTTAATTCAAATGCTGCTAAATCAACTTAAGATTTATAAAGGTTAATTGTGAACAAAGGATAGGTTCAAAGGCCTTCTTCCATGCTTTACTTTCCTCAGTTATTATTAGAATTCGACTTTATAAATGTCCCATGCTGGTTTTCCAAACATATCACAATCACAAATACACACGTTGCCTGTGTGTACCTGACAGGAAACATGCCTTTGCATTTCACAAAAGGAAAGAAAGGAGAGCGATTGAGAAAGATGCATCACCAAATGCCTAAATTGTTTATCAGCTTGCAGATCTGCACTTGCTGGGCAGCCCCATTTTACACCAGAGACCTGGGGAACCAATCCCAATAATTGGGAAAATGCGAAGTCGTCCATCCACCCATAGATGAGGTCTCCAAATTTGCCCCAAAAGTGGCTCCAGCTTTTATAGGCCAAAAAGAGCAAGTCCAGGTGACTTGATGATAGTTTTAGCCCAGAAAGCCCTGCTGCTGATGGCACACGTCACAATCAGCAGGGGACACAGCTAGGCCAAAGCCCAGACCTCTGCTGGGAGCCTTTCTCCTCAAACACCCTTCAAACAAGCCTCCATGCAAGTCAGTTGGGAAAGTTTCTTCAAAGGAGACATTGCTGGCACATAACTACACAGGGTTATGGGAAAGATTCTAAAGCAGCCGCTCTGGAGTCAAAGAGCCAGCACTAAGAGTCCCTCTCATCTATTTGTAGCTAAATCACACTTTGGGCGACTTGGAGGAGTTTGGAAGGAGCTAGAGAACGGACCTCTGAATTTTTTAGATGATGCCATTGCTTTTTCTTCTCTTCTACAGAGACAGGAAGGGTGAGTTTGGCTCCCATCTCCAGCGCACGGCTCACAGGGCTGCAAGACTTGTAGTTGCAAGAGCTTTGAAGGATTTCTTGGCCAAGAAGACACGGCCAACAAGGATATTTATGTTTTGGTCCCAATCCTTCAAGATTTCCTCTTAGGGACTCATGCTCTCGGGGTCTCTAGCTGCTCAGAGTGACCCTGAGATAAGTTAGAAAGTCTCTTTTCCCAGCCCGGTGGTCGAAGAAGGAGTCAGAGCTCTTCATTTCTCGGTCTCAAGGTTGTTCATTGTATCTTATCTATAAAATTCTTTCTCCTTTTCTGCCAAGGTCTGCTCAGCAAGACAGTCTAAGGCACTCTGCCTCCGCCAGGGCGGTGTTATCTTTTTCTACTAAAAACAACTCCCTGTACAATATTTACAATGACTTTCCAATGCCTATCATCTACGTTAGACAATGAGCTTCTACTCTAAACCAATTGAAAAGTGCCAACATCACAGCAGAAGACGGAGGCCAAGAAGAAGAAGAAGGAGAAAGGCTGGACATGCCCAGATTCCTCCATCTTGCCCCCTGAAGCCCCATTCTAAAAACCCCCCAAATCTAGTTTTCCTCTGTTCTAGATATCCTCTGTGCTAAATTCACTATCATTTTGTGGCTTGCCATTCTTCATACAAGGTTGGGAATTGTTTTTTCCAAGGGCTAAATCAAAGTCACAGGGGTCTTGGGCTCTGTGCCAAGGTCTCTGAGCCCTCTGACAGGGTCTCGAGTCCTGCAGGGCAGCCCAAGGAATTTCCTGGGTTCCCACATCATGCTACAGTGGAAGCTTCCTTAGCCAATCATGCCATGACACAACAAACCTACAGCACTGCATCCTAAACTTCTTGTTTACCATTGGAACCACTTTGATTTTTCCTAGATCTTGAACTCTAAAACTCGAAACTTTCCTCCACTTCAACTTTCCTCCCCGTGTCTCTGCTATAAACTAGAAATCTGCATTCTCGCTTCTAGCACCTGAGTTTGGAAGCCCTTTCCAAGGTCTCAGCTCAAATGCTGTGTTTAATTCTAAGCTTTGCCGACAAGACCAAAGGTCTGAGATTTCTCTGCATTTGGGTTTCCAACAACACCGATGCTGCTAGTTGCAGAGTGCCCGGGATCCGTCTTGCAAGTCAACTCTGGCAGGAAGTATGGCCTGTGTGCAATTCTGACAGAGAATGGAGATTGACTGTGGACTATCGTGCCTTGAATGAAGCGACTCCACCGCTGAGCGCGGCTGGGCCGGACATGCTGGAACTCCAGTACGAGCTGGAGTCCAAGGCAGCAAAGTGGTACGCCACTGTTGGCATTGCTAACGCGTTTCTCTCCATTCCTCTGGCAGCAGAATGCAGGCCTCAGTTTGCTTTCACCTGGAGGGGTGTAGAGAGCTTTTTGGATAATTGGTTAGCTGAGAAAGGACATTTCGATGTGATACCGATGGATAAGGATAGGGGAAACAAGCTGGGAACTGAGCAACCAGTGTCCAATCACTGACAAAGGTCACAGTGACCTTCTCTGAAACGGGAAGATGGGGGAGAAAATCGCTTGCCAGAAAATGTAGATATCCTAGGTGGAGAAGCTAGAAGAATGCAAACATAGAAGCAAAACAATTGTTAGAAGATAGAAGTAGGTGTGGTTGATCTAAGTGTGCTTTAATCAATAACGAGCTCAGCTTTTGCAATATGTATAAGCTTCATTAACACCAATATAAATATGTGTGGGTTTTCAATAAACTTCGGGATTTGCTATTCACGCATATGGTGTGTCGCATTTCTCCCGCCGTTCACGACAGAGGGGCGTGCAGTACACCTGGAACTGACTGCCCCTGGGGTGGAAGCACAGCCCCACCATGTGCCATGGACTGATCCAGGCTGCACTGGAAAAGGGTGAGGCTCCAGAATACCTGCAGGACATGGATGACATCATTGTGTGGAAGAACACAGCAATGGAAGTATTTGAGAAAGGAGAGAGGATCATCTAGATTCCCCTGGAAGCTGACTTCGCCATCAAGAAGAACAAAGTCAAGGGACCTGCCCGAGAGATCCAGTGCCTGGAAGTAAAGGGGCAAGATGGACAGTGTCAGATTCCCACTGAAGTCATCAACAAGAACACTGTGATGTCTCCACCAATCAGCAGGAAGGAAACACAAGGTTTCCTAGGCACCACAGGATTTTGGAGAATCCACATTCCCAAGTACAGCCAGATTGTGAGCCCTTTCTACCTGGTCATCTGCAAAAAGACGATTTCCACTGGGGCCCTGAGCAGCAACAAGCCTTTGCCCAGATCAAGCAGGAGATCGCTCATGCAGTGGCCCTTGGCCCAGTCAGGACAGGAGCAGAGATGAAGAACGTGCTCTACTCTGCAGCTTGATACAATGGCTTGTCCTGGAGCCTTTGGCAGAAGGTGTCTGGGGAGACTTGGGGCCAACCACTCAGATTCTGGAGCTGAAGTTACAGTGGGTCCAAAGCCAACTCCACTCCCACAGAGAAGGAAATCTTGGCTGCCTATGAAGGAGTCCAGGCTGCCTCAGAGGTGGTTGGCACTGAAGCACAACTCCTCCTGGCAGCCCGGTGCTGGGGTGGATGTTCAAAGCAAAAGTTCCCTCTACGCACCATGCCACCAGCGCCACATGGAGCAAGTGGATTGCTGTTATCACACAGCGCGCCCGTACCGGAAACCTGAATGGCCCTGGGATTCTGGAAATAATTACAAACTGGCCGGAAGGTGAAAACTGTAGTCTCACTGACAAAGAGGAGCAGGAACAAGCGACAAGGGACTGAAGAAGCTCCACCATAAAACCAATTACCAGCAGAGGAAACATGCTAGGCTCTTTTCACTGATGGCTCCTGTCTCATCGTAGGGATGAACTGGAAGTGGAAAGCAGCCGTATGGAGCCCCACACGACAGGTTGCTCAAGCTACCGAAGGAGAAGGTGGATCAAATCAAATTGCTGAACTCAAAGCTGTACAGCTGGCCCTGGACATTGCTGGGTAAAAATATAATTGAGTCCCTTTGACTTGCTCTTTTTGGCCTATAAAAGCTGGAGCCACTTTCGGGGCAAATTTGGAGACCTCATCTATGGGTGGATGGAGCACCTAGGATTTTCCCAATTGCTGGGAATGGTTCCCCAGGTCCTTGGTGTAAAATGTGGCTCCCCAGCAAGTGCAGATCTGCAAGATGAGAAACAATTTAGGCAATTGGTGATTTCTAAATCGCTCTCCTTTCTCTCTTACAGTACTGATTTAGGTGCACTACCTTGCTTGTTTTTGCTTGTCACTAAAACCAAGCTCACATTCTTAATTGAGTGTATCATCTTACATTGTGGTTCCTTCATATTCCCAGTAAAAGAAGACCATTATTTCCAGTGATGTGTCCTTTAAATCACCTCAGTCAATTGGCAGAACACCAGGAGGCCCCTGAGGAGCCGGGGTGCTGGGAAGCCCTGAGGAATTGGATGTCAGAGGGCACAAGCAGCCCCCAGGCAGCCGCCTTGTCCCTGGCACCCGGCTGCTCTGGTGCTTCCCCAGAGCGTCTCCCAGGCCTGCGGCAGAGCCCTCCAGGCCGGGCCTCAGCAGGAGGGTGGGGACACCCCTGAGGTGCCCAGGCTGGGCTGGCTGGGCACAGGGAGGGCAAAGCTCCCCTGCTAGGGCATGGGATGAGGCAGTGGGAAGCCAGAGAACCTGAGATTTTACCCCCCAAATGTTCTGTCTTTGCCCTAACATTTACCTCAGGTTTTGTCACAAAATGATCTCTATGTGCCCTCTAGAAATTACTCAGACTTTTCCTCAAAAGTTATTTTTTCCTAGAGATCACCTCAAATTTTCCTGCTCAAATATTTACTACATGTACTCGACAGTTCACCTCTGATTTCATTATTCTCACAGTCCAGTGATTACCTCAACTGGAAAGCCCAAATGTTCATTCCGTGCCCTACAGGTGGCACCAGGTAATTCCAGCATTCCTGTGCTATGAAGTTCTCTCCCTGGAAGCTACTGCAGCTTTACCCCTGGCCAAGTGAAACACTCCCTGGTGCTAAGGCAAGCCTGGCCCATGCTCCTCGGTGTGTATGCGCGCAGGGCAGCCCCAGGGCAGCTCCCCCGGGGCTTCTGCAAGGCCGCCCGGCGCCCGGCCCCGCGGGGCGGCCCCAGCGGGTTCGAGTTGCCGCCCGCGGCTGAGGGGAGCGGCGGGGCGGGGCCGCCCGCGCCTGGGCGGGAAACGCTCCCTGCGGCGGGGAGCGGGCGGCGGCGGCGCAGCGGGGACCGGCCCGGCCCTGCCGTGTCCCTCAGGGCGAGCCCACGGCCCCTCAGCGGCCCTGGCGTCCCTTCAGCCAGCGGCATGTGCGCTCAGCCACACGCGGCGTGCCCGTGTCCCCCTCACTTTCCCTCAGTGACACCGCCTCACCCTGGGGGATAAGACAGACACCCGCCTCCCCTCAGGGACTCTCGCTGGCCTCAGTGGCATGCAGGGCATCTGCATCCCATTCCGAGACTGTCATGACACCTCAGCGACCCACGGGGCATCTGCCTTCCCTTCAGTGACAGAAAGGCACCTGCAACCTGCTGGGGAAGCCTCAAGTCTGCTCAGTGACCCCATGTGCCCTCAGCATTGGGACACCCACCTTTCTCTCAGTGACCCTCACGTCCCGTCAGCAAATCAAGAGGCACCAGCCATCCTGTGGGTGACTCAGAGCGAGTGCAGTGGGTCATGGTGGCCAGGGGCCAGCAGCAAGCAGAAAGCCAGGGCTGGGGAAAAGGCTCTGCTCTGCTTACAGCATGGGCTGAGGGCCGGGAGAGCTCCATTTCCCCCTTGAGATGTTGGAGACAGGGCCTTTCACCCTCCTTACAGGGCTGCCCCTCGCTGCAGGCAGCCAAAGGAGCACGACGGCAAAAGGCCAAGGACAGCAAAGCAAAGAGCCAGCCCTGCACACAGGGAGGTGACCCAGTGCAAAGCCAGCGTGGCACCCGAAGGTGCCTGCCACTCTCATGTGTCCCTGCCCTGGGAATGCCAGCAATGCCCTTTGTCCAGAGGGCCTTTCTGTGGCCTATCTGGGCTCAAAGCTGCTGCTCTTCTGGCTCAATGGGGCCTAAAGCCACAGAACTCGGCCTCCGCCACAGCAACAGGAACAAGACTCAGAGAGCAGACAGTGGAGCTCAATGCCTAAGGCTGACGGGCCGGGGGCTCCAGTCCAGAGCACAGGGAGGGCACACGCCCAGCCCCACAACTCCTGGCCTCACAGCCGTGAAAGGCCGGGACCAGGGTTCCACGCCTGATTCCAGAAGGTCCCTCACACTGCCCACTGAGGAAGCGCCAGAGCAGCTGGCTGTCAGGAGCAAGGCGGCTGCCAGGGGGCTGCTTGTGGCCTCTGACAGCCCCATTGCTCAGGCCTTGCCAGCACCCCAGCCCCTCAGGCCCTGCCCCAGCCCGGCCAAGCTGCCCGGCAGCAGCGCCGCAGCCCCACAGCAGCTCCAGAGCAGCCTCAGCCAGAGGCACATGGGAGCCCTCAGCAAGGCAGGCAGCAGCAGACAGGCGGGAGGAGACGGATGGCGCTTCCTGCCTGGCACAGGGCTTGTGGCCATCTCCAGGCACCGCTCTGGCAGGGATCCCCGCAGCGCCGGCCCCTGCCCAGCCGCTCTGTGGGCAGCACAAAGGCTTCAGCAGAACCACCAAAGGCCAAGGGGCTTCTGGCCATTTCCCCTTGCCCACCGCATGCCTGGGCAGCTGGCTGAGCACAAGCACCCTTTTCCCCCTCTTCCCCTCTGCCCTACAGACCCTGGGCAGCAAAAAAAGTCTCCTGAGATTCTTTGTATTATAACACAGTCTATATTTACATAGGGTAAAAAATAGAATGGAAGAACAGAAAAATCTTAAAGAAAACTAAAAATCCCCGCTGGCTCAGGTTGCCCCAGCAAAGAGAGCCTCCCGGATCAGCTCTCCTCAGAGCTCCAGCAGTGCAGCCAGCCGAGCCCTGACAGACGAGGCCGAGTCATCCATGCCCTGCGCAGCTGATCGTGCAGCCTCTGGAAGATGGAATATCGCCCACTGGCTGTTGCTCGGAGGACATGCAGTGTTTGAATTGCCAGCTCTGACGCAGCACTGCTCATGTCCTCCGTCAGGCTTTCAAGGGCTGCAAGAGAGACGAACAGAGCTGTGGTAAATAGGTATGATTTGTGCTGACAAAATTGAAACAGTAATCAATATTGATGCAGTAAATAATATTTGGAAAGAATAATAAAACAGTTAAAAGTTGTAATGCCAAGAAAAAAGGGAGAGAAAGGGTTCCACCCCCCATCCCTGCAGATGTTCAAGGACAGGAGGAAAAAGCAAGAGATAACAGTTACTAAAAATTACAGAAAGAAGGGAAAATCTGGTTGGGTCCCAGGAAAATGCCAGCTGTAAGAGATTTATTGCTTTGATGCTTAAATGTTAGTTTTGGATTACATTGTACTGGCTTGGTGCACATGTGTAACCCAAAGGTGAATTAAAGGACATTCAGGAAGAAGAGAGGCCTTCATCAAAAAATGACCCCCAAAGACTTGTGCGACAACCAAAACGAGTGGTGGAGCATGCGCGGTAAAGGTGGTGATGAGGGTGGAGGTAGAAGTGTGATGAATCGAAAATGGGAGGAGATGACATTGACACATGGCATAAAAGGGGGGAATCTTCACTTGGAAAGCTCGTACATGAGGTGGCAAGGGTCCTGCACTCCATGACATGCAGTTATCCTTTGCTTACGCGCTATTATTGGAACCAAATTATCCCTTATTTTAAATCAAATTATATTGCTAAGATATATTTTCTGAACTATTCAATTAAGATTGCTGCTATCTCAAATATTGTTTGGTTTTTTATGATGGGATAATTGGGCAAACATAACAGAGCCAAGGTCAGATCCCAGATCTGTGGGGAGCCAAGGAGAGCCTGCTGCCAGAGCCTTCCCAGCCGGCTCTTGCCATGGAGCAGGAGCAAGGGGATCAGCCCGGAGCTGCTGGCCAAGAATGGGCCACGAGGCCCTGAAATTTCAGGGTGCTCTGGCCCCGGGAGCAGAGCCCTCCACAGCCAGGGCAGGGCTTGCAGCTGTCCCCGGCAGCCCCCGCTGTCAGCCCGCTGGCCTCACTCACCAGTGCAGATCAGCTGCAGCTCTTGCTGCTGCCCCCTCAGGTGCCGCCCGGCCATCCCTGTGAACACAGAGCCTGTCAGGGCGCCAGCGGCACAGCTCCCTGCCGGCGGCGCTGCCGGCGCTGCGGCCACACGGGCTGCTGGCCCGGCAGGGCTCAGCCCGGGCCCTTGCCGCACGCTGCCGCCCCAGGGCACGGCTGCCAGAGGGCGGCAGCAGCAATGCCCAGGCCGGGCGGGGCTCCACGGCACCGGGCCCGGCTGGTGCTGCCGGGGCAGCAGGCGGGGCTGGGGCCGAGCTGCGGCGGGCCGGGCCGGGGAGGGAGCCCGGGCTCGTGGCTCACCCATGAACCTGATGGCCGCCTCTCGCAGGGGCTCCTGTGGGCTCCGCAGGTAGCGCAGGGCCCGGCGCAGGTGCTCGGCCGCTCTGCTCCTGTCCTCTGCCAGCTGCAAAGATTGGCAGGAGGGAAGGGTTGGCGCGGGCTCAGCCCCTGGGCCGGGCGCTGCCTGCGCCCAGCCCCAGCCTCCCCTGCCTGCACAGGCCTGAGGCGCGGCCAGCAGCCGCTGGCCAAGGGCTCCCGAGGGCAAGGGGCAGCGGGCCGGCTGCTGCCCGGGGAGCCACGGTACCGGCCCGCAGCCCCGCCTGGCCGGGGCTCCATGGGCGCCCGGCTGGGGCCCACGGGAGCCTGGAGAAGAGCCCCCGCGGCCTCTGGCTGCAGCAGCAGGCAGGGAGGGGCACAGCTGCCCGGCTCTGCACACTGAGCGCCGCCCTCAGGGGCCTTCTCCAGACTGAGCCTGGGGGTTCTCGGCTCCTCTTACCAGGCACTCGCCAAACCTCCATGTCTGATCCACCTGGAGCATTTCTTCGAGATTCCTCCTCTTTAGGAATCTGGCCGAAGAATGCAGTACTACACAGGAGGCCTGGAGAGCAGCAGAGAGGCACAGATGGCCCCACAGGCCAGGGCACAGGAGCATCCCAGTGCCACAGCCTGGAGGAGGCTGCAGCCCGCAAGGTGCCAGGGCAGGAGGCAGCCCAGTCCCCTCCCAGGGGGACAGCAGGTGGCCACAGGTCATCACCTTAGCAACAATCTGATTCTCATCATGGCAGTGCAAGTAGAGTGGCACCAGGCTCTGGCGCACGTGGGACTTCAGGGCCTTTCTTCCATCTTCTGTTAATAAGTCCAGCATCTCTTGAAAGACACACATGGAGTTCAGCTGCACCTGGATATCATCCTGTATGAGAGGAAGGGCAAAAGACCTCAGCATCAGCTGCTTCAGGCCCCCCAGGGCACAGGCCTGCATCTGCACAGGGCACCAAGTGTCCGGGCAGCAGCCAGTGGCCGATGCTGTGGGCACAGAGCCTTACGTGGTCAAAGAGTGGCAGGAGCGCCTCAGCCAGCTGCAGGGCAATGGGGGTGGCTATTGGGGCACCATTATCCAGGAGCAAATATCTGAGTAGAAGAATGGTCGTCCTGATCATGTGGCTATCATTTTGCTGCAGGAGCTCCACAAGACTTTCAGTCAGGCTGCCCATTTTTTCAGCCTGTGCGGAACACAAGTTTGTGAAAGGCCAGCCTGCTGCCGCAGGGCCCAGAGGCCAAAGGCCTGTCCCAAAGCACTGGGGCAGCTGAAGCGAGAGGCAGGAGAGCTGGGAGCAGCTGCCCCAGCGCCCCAAGCCCAGGCAAGGCCAAGCGACTGCCTTGCCCAGCCCCATGCTGCCTGCACGGCTTCAGCCACTGCCCCTTTCTCACCATCAAGGGATTCTTGCCTAGCACTACCAGGCCTCTGAGTGCCAAGTAACGCCTGGCCCTGTGCTTGCTCTGCAGGTTCCGTGCCATGATCTCCAGAACACTGTCACTGCATTCCCTCAAGTCCAGGTACTCGAGGACCTGAAAGGCACCAGGCATTGACAGGGACCAAATCAGCAGGAGCCCGGAACCGCACAGGGCTGGGCCCAGGCAGCAGCACAGGGCACAGGCACCGTCCTAGCAGCTGTGCCTACAAGAGGGCAGAGAGCTGGGAGGCAGTGCTGGCCTTGAGGCTCACCTCCACAAGGAATGCCAGGGCAGGGAAATCCCAGGATGGCATCTCTTGGCCGAGCAGGGCGAGCAGGTAGAATGCAATCCCGGAACAGAAGTGTACGGCTGACTGGCAAATTTCTCTAAAGAGAGGAAAAAGGAAACAAGACCCTGAGCCAGTGGGGCAAATCTCTCCCAGGAGTGACTCTCAGGATTCTCATCTTTCCCCACCACCTTTCCAGCAAGGGGACGTGGACCATTTGGGAGTTGGTTGCTCATGGGCACCCTCCTCTGCCAGCCTTTTGCAGTCTGCTTGGCCATCCTTCAGCGACAAGGCCCTCTGGCCCATGATCATGGGCAGTTTGGGGGACACCTGGGCACAGAGCCCAAATGTCAGAGGCAGTGGGGAGAAGGGGCTCTCACCTGGCCAGCAGAGCCACGGCAAAGTGGTGGTGTCAAGAGAGAGCAGCGTGTCCCAGCCACACCTGCGTTCCATTGCCACCACCACATGCTCACAGCGGAGAAGGCAGAGCAGGCACTTCAGGGTGCGCACTGCAAACCTGTGTGCACAGCAAAGGCCAGGTCACGCTGGCAGCACTGGCTCCTTGGCAGGCCACATGGCAGGGACAGGAGGAGTGGGATGGAGCACCTGTTGGGGCTGGTGGCAAGGCCGTGCTCCTGCTGGCATCCCTTCCAGAAGGCATCGACCTCCTCTGGCATCTCTTCTGTGCTGGAGAACACTTGGAAGAGCAGATGCACAAATAGGTGGGGGAAATACACCTTCAATATCCGTGGCAGACAGGGCACCTGCAGGATCTTCCACATCACCACGGTTGCCTGCAAAGGACAAAGCCCCCCGGGACAGCGCTCAGTGCCCAGGCGTCCGTGTGGCAGGGCCCAAGCGTGGCAGGGAGAGGCCCGGAGAGAGGCAGGGGGAGCACGGGGCCTGCTGGGCCTGAAGCTGCCCCTGGGCCAGGTTTCAGGCCTCTGCCTGAGGCAGGCAGATGGAGTGGGGGAGGGAGGATGGAGAGCTCAGGAGAGGTGGCCTTGGGGCCAGCAAAGGCCACTTGCAGAAACTCACAGCCAGGCCAAAGACAGCCGTTTGGTCCCCATCGGAGGTGCACGTGCTGTGCTCTGGCCAGCTCCCCAGCACATCCAGGAGGGTCAGCTGTGCCAGCTCCGCAGTCCTGGCTGAGCCCATGATGGTCTTCCACATGGCCATGGCAGCTCTGCGGGGTCAGAGCTCTGTCTCAGGGGGGTCTCAGCCACAGCACCGGGGGGAGCTGAGCTGGCTGCCAGTTCTGCCTCTGCCCACTGGCCCTGGCCAGCAGCAGCCAGGCAGCCCAGGCCTGTGGGGACAGAGCCGTGAGGGGCAGGGAGGGAGCATGGCAGCAGGCTCAGGGGCCGATGTGCCAGGGCTGGGAAAGGCAGTAGCCAGAGGGCCCTGGAAGTCTCTGTTGCTCAGACACCTGCGTCAGGCTGTACAGGGTGATGGGCTGGGGAGGCCTGAGCTCTCTGGGCAGGTGGGCCCCATACCTGTCACAGGACGGGGCCACACGCAGGAGCGTTACGACTGTGTCATCTGGCTGTGCTTCTGTCAGATCCAGCAGGGCCTCGTCCAGCCTGGGCTCAGCACAATCATTGGCCACGAGCCACTGGTGGATGAACCTCACCATGGCGGGCACCTGGAGAAGGCACAGGGAGACTTGGGAAGCTGCGAGAGGGAGCAATGTTCCCAGCTTGCCCAGAGACATGATTCCCTTTTCCGCGCACTGCCATGTGGCCTCAAAGGCTCACAGCAACCAGCATGCGTGGCTTGGGAGGTCAAGCAATTCCTGGGAGGATCAAACCCTGCCCACAGGCTGCTTACTTGGTCGGGATAGTAGAAATCTTCCTGTACAAGCATAGACAGGAGGGCAGCGCTGGTCTTGCTTTGGAACATGGGCGAGTATGCTTGGAGCCCAGTGCCCATGGCGATGGTCTCTTCCTCCTGCATTCTCCTCATGAATTTGCAGATGAACTGTAGGAGAAGGGCAGGAAGCCGGGGATGTTGCATGGAGTGCTGCACACACGGTGCTGGGCTGAGCAGGGACAGCAGGCCCAGCCCAGCTGGGGGTGGCTGCAGGTACCTGTGCTGTGCTGCGGAAGAGGCCACGGCTGGATTCCTGCTCTTGTGTGCGCTCCAGGGCTGCATCTGGCAAAGAGCAGCCAGAGCTGAGGGGCTGCGGGAGAGGCCGGAGAACACAGCCCAGCCCTGCACTGCCCAGGCTGGGAGAGCCCCAGGATGCCCCAGGGGATGGAGCATGGCCACTGCAGGGTGTCTGCCTGGGCCCTCTTCCATCCTGTCCGTGGGCATTTCCCCAGGGGATTGCATGGGATGGGATGGGATGGGATGGGATGCATGGCATGGCATGGCATGGCATGGCATGGCATGGCATGGCATGGCATGGCATGGCATGGGGCCAAGTTGGCTGCAGGCTCCAGCCCTGCAGCCCAACTCTGCCACTCACCCTCCTGGGGTGGATGGAAAGGCACCACCTCCTCAGTCTCCTGTGCTGGGGCAGTTCCAGGGCCTTCTTCCTCCTCCTCCTCCTCCTCCTCCAGCCAGGCCATCTTGGGCACTCTCGGGGGTCTCTGCTCCATGTCTCTGACTGGAGCGACTTTCAGGAGAGGTGCCCTGGGAAATCTCCGGGGCACCAAGTCCCACGCTCTGCCCTTGAGGGCAGCTGCAGAATAGAAGCCTCGCAAGGCCACGGGTCACCGAGTCCTGTGCGCTGGCCTCGAGCTCAGCTGCAGGAACAAGGCTGCGGAAAAGCTCGGGCTCAGATGGGAATGAGCGTGCTGTGTGGGGGCTCCTCACGGCACTGCTCTGTCCCGTTGTGCCCCGTTGCGGGCTCCCAGCTCCCGGGCAAGCTTCTATTTCCCACGTGTCACAAAGGGGCCTTGGACACCGGGTTCCGTTCCATGGCACGGTGACCGTGCTGCAGCGTGCCAGCCAGGGCCCTTGCACACACTGCCGCCTGCCCTGGGGCCGCCCCCAGCCCAGCCAAAGTGGCCCAGGCTGGAAGGAATGCCTGGCCCCAGGTGTCTAAGGCAGCCCCACAGGATCTTTAGGAATGGCTCAGAGCATCAGCAAACGCTGCCCTGCTCTGCGGGCTCAGGGCAGCAGAAGGAGCCCCCAGAGCTGCCGCCGCAGCCGCGCTGGGAAGGGCCCGGGGCCTTCCAGGGAAGCTGGCACGGCCTCCTTGGGACACGTCCTGGCCCGTGGCCATCCCAAACCTGCGGGTGTGACATGCACAAGGAACGTGTGGGCCCGGGCATGAATGCTGCTCTGAGCCCTGGGGCCCGGGCAGCGCTGACAGCAGCAGCTGTGGCAGAGTCCCTGCCCAAACAGAGCTGCCACCCCCGAGCCCTGGCAGCGCTGGTGCCCGTCTCCTGCCCCAGAGACCTGTGCCCCCGGGGGGCTTCTGTGCCACAGGGAGCCACAGCCCACCTGCATTGGGGGCTGTGCTCCTTCCTACAGGGGATGATGGCCAGAGCACCTGGAGCAACTGCTGGCAACACTTGGTCTCTGCCAGATGATGTTGCTCCTTCCTGAAATGTATTTTTTTCATGGAAGGGATTGGCAGTAGCACCACAACACCATCCCTTTCTGAGTTTCCCAGGGCAATTAGATTGCAAAGTAACACTGTGATGTTTCCTTGTGCTTTTCTCACTCTTTTTCCTGCATTCTGGAAAAAATAGAATCTGCCCAATCTCTGATATTCTCGGCTTCAGTTGCTGCCTTCACTGCTGGTTGTGGCAGCTCATGTCCAAACAAAACTGTGTCCCTGCTGAGCACAGCAATGGGTGTCCAGAAATACGGAGGTTCCCCAGTGAACATGAAGGCAGACACGTGGAAGTACAGAGGATAAGGATAACTCTGGGAGGAGAAGCTGTTCAGTGTCTCTGATTATGGTGCCCGCACCCTGAAGCAGCAGCCAGGAGAAGTGCTGTAAGCAGACAGGGGCAGTTTTGGGCACCACAATAGAAGAAGATAGTAAGCTATTATCCAGATGCAAAGGAGGACTGCAAGGATGGAGTGTGGTCTGGAGGGGCAGCCCTAGGTGCAACTGAGGCCACTCTAGTCTGTTCAGCCTGGAGGAGAGTAAAGGGCGTCACTGTGGTCTCCAACATCCTCCTGAGGGGAATCAGAGGGGCTGCTGCAGCTCTCGTCACTGTTGGGAGCAGTGACAGCACTCGAGAAAAGGGCAGGGAGCTGGGACAGGGCAAGTTTCATTTCCATATCAGGAAAAGGTTTTTCACCCAGAGCACGGTCGGGCACTGGCACAGGTTCCCCATTGACGCAGCCCAGCGGAGCCCGGGCCGGCTCTGGGGAAAACTCCGGCGCTGTGCCAGGAGTGGGGAACGGCCAAGGCGTGGGCTCTGCCTGCGGCTGAACCTGATGAGCCACTGCTCAGTGGCTCAGGATCTAATAACTGCGGCACGGAGCAGGCAAAAGAGAAGGAGGAGGCTCCTCCATTGTGAAGGTCCACAGGCAAAGGTTTATCCCAAGGGAAGGATTCAGAAGCAAAGAGCCACCAGCACTTCTGTGCACGGCATTTTATAGGGGTACAACTCAGGGGATGGATACAAACCATTGAGCAAGAAGGAATCTGCAGGGCAGGAGCGAGGGGATTACATCAGTTGCTTGGGACTAATTAGGACAGATGGGAGGAGAGGGTAGGTGCCATGCATGAGTGGGGTTTCCTGCAATAGGGGAATTCCAAAGGGGTGGTGCAGTCAGGGATTAGTCCAAGACAAAACCAACAGGGAAGGTTCAGGAATAAAGAGCTGGGTTACCTTGACAGGCAGGGAAGAGCTGGAACAAAGAGTGGGGAATGGCATGAGGGAGAGCTTTGAGGGAGGGCAAAACCTAGGGGTAAACCAACTTGGGAAAAACAGGGGGTACATTAAAACAAACTATTATAAGATAACTGATAAATAAACACAAACTGCAACACCCCAGGGAAATGGGCACAACACCAAGCCCATCTGAGGTTGAGAAATCTTTGAACAACATCGAGCAGTCACTCAAGCTTTTAGACACTACATCAAAAGTCAAGGGTTGTGAAGTCTAGGTTTACATGAGTATGTATATACTCCTGAGTTTTACATTAGGCAGTGTTTTAAGAAACTTGTTTTATGTCCGATCATAGCCCAGTTCCTTGTAGATTGTGTAGAATGTGTAATCCTTTTGTTTTCATTGCTTGTTAGGACTATAAAAAAGAATATTGGTGCTGGGTGACTCAGAGACACCCAGTGTGTCTTAAGTGCAGTATACAGGGGATAAAGACAAGGAAAAGAGAAGAAGTAATTACACATACTGATATGTTTGGAAATTAAGATAGCATTAAGAATGAATAACACAAGAAGTAAAAATGTTATTAAAAAGAGTCCACTAGAATGTATTTTAGCACATGAGAAAGATTTGGGAGGAATCCTGGAGGGTAATTTTTCAAAGAAAGGTAATCTGATTAAATACTCTACCCAATGGTAGTAGCCTTGGTATCAGTTAGAAAGTGGTGAAAAGTGACCCCCTAATAGAACTTTAAATTATCATACATTGTGACAGTTGATGTTATTTTTATGAAAAGAAGAAAAATGAGATCATGTGATATATGCAGACATGTTTTTTACCCTGGAGAATAAACCTGAGTGTCAGAAAGAATGTGGCTTTGATTTGGCCCCACAGGGTCCTTTAGTCCTAACTTTGGAAAGAAATAACAGGCACAAAATAAAGAGATGCTGTTCAGCATGTAGCATAGGGCAGAGATATTTGAAATTGGCTAAAAAGCATGAGGAAGATTGTGTTCTAGGTGTCCAAGAGTGACAGCCGAGTTACCCCAGGCCAGCTTGGGTACACTCCCCCTCACCCAAGCACTCCGCACCCTGAATGAAACCCAAATGGCAGTGAGGATGAGATGAATAATCCTGGGGAGGGGACAATTTCAGAGACCCCAGTGACAACACATACAAGGAATAAAACCAAGGAAACTCTGCCTTTAGTCACCCCTTAAGGCAAGCATGGGTCCCCAAGGAGAAGCCATGTGGGTGAACTTCTGCTTTTCTACTAGTGACCTGAAGAGTTGGCAGGAAAAAGTTAAAATTTCTAGAGAAAACCCCAGCAAAGTAGAAAACAATTTGAGTTCATAGTCAAGAATCGAGACCCAGACTGAGGTGATACTGATTTCATGCTGACAGAGCTAAGAAAACCAGCAAAAGAGTTGGTGATAAAGGTAGCCAGAGCCCATGTGCAGGGACAAATTGCTAGTGGAGCCTGACAAGGTACAGTGGACCAGCTGTTTCCTATTGTAAACCCTTTGTGGGACCCAGTGATGCAGGCAGCTGTGCAATGGTAGCCAGATACCAGGAACTAGTCAAATTTGAATTCAAAAATGCCATTCCAGAAGCAATAAATTGGTCAGTAATATATAATGTTACACAGGGACAGCACGAGTCACCCACTGACTTTGTGAACAGGCCCTGAGCAGCTGCACGGAAACGCACAGCCCTGGATCCCTGGTCGGATATGGGAAAGCAGCAGTTCCTTTCCCTGCTGTTTGGGCAATCTAGCCCAGATGCCAGGCAGGAACTTGAGAAGCTGAAAGAGCCTGTAAAGAGAGACTTAAAGGCATTAATGAAAAAGCATAGAAGGTGTATGATAATAAAGACAGAGAAAAAGAAAAAGAACTCCCTGCAGCCACAGTGGCAGCTCTGGATCAGCTCCAGGGAGAGGACGTGGGCGGGGATGAAGCAGAGGCAGGGGCCAAAATTCCAGAGGCAGAGGAGGTTCAAAGCAGCCACAGGCCAAGCTGGGGCCAAATCAATGTGCATATTGTAAGAAAGGACACTGGAAATGCCAGTGCCCAGAGTTAGCAGACACAGTACACAAAACTCTTGTAGCCACTCTAGATGATAAGAAATGACCAAGACTGGCAGATCTTACACTAGCAGGCCCACTGGTTAAAATGCAGCTGAAGAATGAGAAAGAATTTTAATTTTTAGTAAATACTGGAGACACATTTTCACTCTTGAATCAAGCATTGTTACCCAAAAGTGAAAACTGTCTTCAAGCAAGAAGAGCCACTGGCCAGCCAGAACAATGCATTCTTCCTGAAACTGCTTAAATGTAAAATTGAGAAGAAAATGGGAATACATCAGTTTCCTGATTCACCAAACTCACCCAAATCTGTCCTAGGCAGGGATTTGCTGGAAAATTTAGAAGCGACAGTTCAGCTTAAAAAAAGAAAAATGAAATTTAAGGTACCTGAAGACAAATTGGTTTTAGCATTAGGGCTGACAATTGACACAAGACCAACAAACAATAATAACTCTTTAGAGCAAGTATTGAATCAGGTGTACCCAAGAGTAGGGGATACCGATAGGCCAGGAAAATCAAAATGAGCAGACCCTGTAAAAATCAAGCTACAGACAAGAGTTAGGCCAGCAGTCAGAAAGCAATAGCCTTAAAGATTAGAAGATAGGAATGGAATAGAGCCAACAATTAATAAATTCCTGACATTAGGATTATTGGAAGAATGGGAGTCCAAATTTAATACTCCTCGATTGGCAATAAAGAAACCTAATGGAACTTAGAAACTAGTGCCAGATTTACAGGCAATTAATGATTTATACCTGACTACCTTACTAGCTAAGCTTTGAGATGATTTAATTTGGTTTCCAGTGATAGATGTGAAAGATGCTTTCTTCTGCCTGCCACTTGCGGAAGAAAGTCAAAATATATTTGCTTTTGAATGGGAGAACCCTAGCACAGGCAGGAAAAACCAACTTAGCTGGGCAGGATTACCTCAAGGGTTCAAAAACATTCCCAGTTTTTGGGAATCAGTTGGCTGAAGAATTAGAGCTATGGCAATCACTGCCTGGGGAAGGAACACTCACTCCTACAGCACGCAGATGGTTTGTTAATTGCTACTGACACTACTAAAGAATGTTTTGAGCGGGCAGTGAAGCTTTTGAATGTTCCTGGACTGAGTGGTTATCGAGTATCTGCCCAGAAAGCCCGGCTGGAGCAGCAGCTGTGGCTGTGCCCCTCCGAGGGGGCGCTCGCAGTCCCCGGCTTGCCCTGGCACAGCGAGCGGCGGGGACACTCTCCCGCTCCTCGGGAGGCCGCGAGAGCGGCTGAGGCTTTCGCCTGCTGCGGACGAGACACCGAAGCCACGCTGGTAGGAGAAGGAGAGGGGACTCCAGCTGGGGGCACAGTCCAGGTTTATTAGAGAGCTCCAAGGAGATCAGCAACCCAGGGCATCCAGAGAACTGGAGACAGAGAACTGGGCTGTGCAAGGTGTTATAAAGGGCAGAGTGAACAGGGGAGGGGATGGCCCATCTGCCAATGGAATTCCAGGAGGGCATGGGGAGCAGGGAAACAGACATGTAGGGGAACCGATGGGGATAAACCGGGGGAGGGGCCCCGGTGCCTGAGCCTATCACTCGACACCCTTGGGAGAAGTTTCTGGAGGGAAGGGATGGGCTGCGGAGTGACAGGCAGGACACAGGGGAGGGGTTGAGGGGATGACAAGGCAGTTTTCAGGGAACCAGGGAAGGAGGCAGTGAGATTGACATTAAAAAGGAGGGAGGAGGCAACGGGGGCAGAACTGTTATAAGTTGCAGTGAGGAACCAACCACCGACAAGTGAGTCCAAATTAAATGTAATTTATTAATTGATAGTGCAAGCGATAATAGGCAAATTACAGCACTGAGTGCAGCCAACAAAAGGCTTGCACCCACCTGGGAGCCCTGGGTGTAGCCGGGGAGTCACTGCTCCTCCTTCGGCCCACACCACTCCGCAGTTCAGTCCTCCTTTTTATCTGTTGTTGTTGGGTGTCCCTCCAGTGTTCTCTGCGTCTGTGCCGATAGTTGCTAGGGGGTCTTATTCTGCCTTCTGGTGGTCGTCTGGATGAAGGCTCCCATCCTCTTCCTCGAGGTCTTACAATAGCTTTGATCATATATAGGCATATAGCTACATATAGTTACACATTTGCTTAGTTAGCCTTTCAACATATTAGCTTCTGACAGTTTGCGGTTTAAGCCTTAGGACATTTTTTTTGCAATATATTAGCCCATTATATTAATCTTGCAACATATTAGCTGGTTACATCTATCCTTGTGGGTTTTTTTTAATTATTGGCTTTTCCCCCCTCCTATAGTCTTTTTAGCAACTTGATGAACAAACTAAGACATTAACTCATTACAATTCCCCCCTTTTTCTTTTACCTATTTTGTTCATCAAATCGTCTTAATGCAAGTTGACTCAAGGTGGCTTCCTCTCCCAATTCTAGATTTTCTACCAGTTCATATTTGGTCTTGATTAAAATGACATGGGCTACCTCTAACCTTCCTTTCACTATCTTAAGTATTGTATTAAATATGCAGGGTCCAAAAGTTAGCCCAAGAATTATCATAATTGCTGGTCCTGCTATTGTAGAGAGTAGGGTGGTTAACCATGGGGATTGGTTGAACCAATACTCGAACCATCCTTGTTGGGCCTCTCTTTCTCTCTTCCTTTGTGCCAGCCTTTCCCTCAATTCAGCCATTGAGTCTCGGACCACTCCGGTATGGTCCGTGTAAAAACAACACTCTTCTCTTAGAGCAGCACATAGCCCTCCTTGCTGCATGAACAAGAGGTCTAACCTTCGTCTGTTCTGCAGGGTGACTTCTGAAAGTGAAGAGAGAGATTTTTTGAGGAAGGAAATTGATTTCTCTATTCTCTGTAGGTCCTCATCAATAGTCATCTGTAGCTGGGAGAGCCCTTGCTGTTGAGTTG
Organism: Agelaius phoeniceus; assembly: GCF_051311805.1. Lineage (NCBI taxonomy): Eukaryota > Metazoa > Chordata > Aves > Passeriformes > Icteridae > Agelaius > Agelaius phoeniceus. The sequence continues at coordinate 6,364,107 of NC_135272.1, read as the reverse complement.
CAAGGGCTGAGGTACCTGTGGCTGCACCGGTAGCACCTAAACCGAGGAGCATTGCTATGGTTATTCCCGTTATTACCTCCCTTTTTTGGATTCAGTCTGGTTCTTCTAAGGGGTGATACATCTCCTCTTCCTTGTGGTACAGGACCTTTGGGACGATTAAAACTTGAATACAAAAGTCGTTAGCATTATCGAATCTATGAAGGAGTATACAGGGGCTTACCCCAGATGGCTGGCAAACCCACATTCCTGATGTGGCCGGAATTGCCCATTTATAGTTCTTACTCTTAGGCATGATAAATTTGGTGCAGAAATTGCCCATCCGCCTTGCTGAGGCTGCATTACCGAAACATTTGCCTTGGCCTGTGACCTGACTTAGGGTAGTTCCTCTCCGGGGAGTGTCCCACCTGCACTGGTGTGGATTCTCTGTTGTTGAGTAGTTAAAGGGGTTATTAAGGGTGATACCTTCATAAAAGGGGGGCTTCACATCATAACATAGCCAGCATGATTTCGTAAGGTTTGGGTTAGATTGATTCGGTGATAAAAAGGTAGCATTTAATACACTAAGAAACGGATCGTAAAAAGCTGAAGTCTCTAAGGGATTATTAAAAGTAACGTTGTGACTAGCTGTGGCTCCCTTTTTGGGCCCACCTGCTGTAAGAATTGGATTGGGTCCAATTGGTCAGGGTATCGATGGTAAAAGTCGGACAATTTGTATGTTCACCCAAATATCGCGAAAGGTGCGACCAAATACCGACCATACTCTTCCCGTGGCCCAACTCCTATGGGTTGGTTGCAGAATTGTCACAGTATAACCCGTGCAAGTGTGCTTTCTCCCATCCCGGGGCGTATATATCTGTTTGCTACTATCGAACAGTGGTTCGCAACAGCCACGGGGAGTTTACTTGACTTGCAGGAACTTATCAGGTTGCTGTGGTTGCCATCTATTACTTGTTACAATAGTCTCACAACCCTAATATCCGCATTACCTGTACCCAGGATAATTATAGTAACTTTTGCCTGGGTTAGAAGCAGGACACCAATAGGTTTGGTGCCGTGCTTGTTCTCCAAAACGAGGAAACCCCAGTCATAGGGGAAAAATGTCCTTTAATCTAAATTCAAAAGATGGGTCGGTTGATGTAATAGTTTCTTTGATAACAATTTTGTCTGAAAGGTGGCGTAGAACCCACTTAAATGGCTGGTACGGGTAGTATTCTGTATCAGTCTGCCCTCTGCTGATTAATCTGGAAAATAAGATCACATAGAGGTACCATTGCCACTTGGATCTCATTATTGTAAGATTCCTTGAGAGTTGCTGATCTGATTGATGATTGGCTGCTTTTTCTAAAAAAAACTGGGATATATGGGTTGTGGGAGCGTTCAAGAATCCAGTCCTGCAAACAAAACCCTTAGATTTAAGTGAATCTCGTATCTGCTTGAATTAGATGTTCTCCTCCCCCCTCTATATTTCTAGTTACTTATTCCTATGTTCCCTATCGCAGACATCTTTCATGAAAAATCCTTTCTTAGGATTTTTCTTTGTGAGAAGCTGCAGTTTCATCAACCAAAAGTAAACAGTGGTTTACTGCTGCTGTGGAATGCAACAGGTAGACCTGGGATTGGTCTCCTGTGGATGTTTGGATTTACTGACCACTCATGGCAGAGCTGGCTCTTGCTCTGTCTGAGACACAGATCTTTGTTATTCATTCTTGTCTATTCTTAGCTTAGCTAGCTTCTGAAGAAACCTTTTCCTTTCTATTTCTTTTTAGTACAGTCTTAATGTAACATATATCATAAAATAATAAATCAACCCTTCTGATCATGGAGTCAACATTCTCATCTCTTCTTCATCCTGAAAACCCTTGTGACCGCGGTCACACGGAGTGGCTGTGACTCGGGAGCGCGACCGTCCCGGCGGCCGCAGCGCTGTCAGGCAGCGCCTGCACGCTGGGCGCGCTTTCGGTGGCTCTGGTCTCCCCAGAAGTGGGGAATCAGGCAGACCCTGCCTCAGACCCAGTCAGAAACCCAACCAAGTGAGACCAGAGACAGGGGCCCCTTCCCGTCCCTCTGGGGCACGGCTGCAAAACAGCCGCTGTGTCTTCCTGCGCCTGTGTCTGGGCTGTGCTGAGCCCAGAGCCAGCCAGCTTGTGCTCTGCTGTGCCAAGAGCGTTCTGGGCAGGCAGGCAAAAGTGCTGCGTGCACAGTGGGGAAGGGGCTCACGAGAGCCTCCTGTGGGAACAGGGCTCCGCTCCCTGGCTGGGAACAGCCTGGTTTTGCTGCCGTGAGCGCAGGCAGGAGTTCAGGCACTTGAATGGGCAGCGGACACCTATTGTTTCTAGGGGGCCTGGGGCTGCGCGCCACAAGGGACACGAGGAAACAGACTCGGGAGAAGGAAGGTGAGCTCGATCTGTGCAGTGCCTGTGCTACAAGGTGCAGAAGTAATTTAGCCTTGCCAGGGTTTCCTAAGTGTGTGTTGGTGTTGGCCGGGAAATGCACATATTTGGGGAAATGGAGACATTTGGGGAAATGACTTTGGAAGAGAGGGGCTTGCTTCTCAAGCAAAGTGCTTCCCCAGGAGCCCCCAGTGAGGTAGGTGCAGCTGTCTCCCTTTGGCTCCCTGCCCCCCTTTCGTCCTTGAGGCCCCTTGCACTTGGCAGAGGTACGTGGGAAGGGAGAAGGCTGTGAGGAGCAGCTTTGGCATCTGCCTGGGTCTGCAGAGACCAAGCCAAGCACCAGTGGCGGCAGGGTGTGTCCCGCCCCTTTCAGCACGGGAAAGAGAGGGATGATCTCTGTCCAGCCGAGAGCCCCAAATGCCTCTCAGAGAGCTGTGAATTCAAAGGCCTTTATGCACACATTGATGCCATCTTCCCTATCTGCTGTGTTTGAACTCTTGGCAAGAGGCGTTTGCCTCTTGCTTGCTGGAAGCTGCTCTGCTCCAGGGCCGGCACCGAGCTGGGCTGTGTGGGCACCGTGGAGAGTCCTTCCCCGAGCACTTGGCAGGTCGTGGTGTTTCCAGGGCTGTGTTAGACACTCGGGGCAATGGATTCCTTCCAAGCGGGGGCAGCTAGGGTGGGGAGGGGGTGGCCCTGGGGCACGTGGCAGCATGTCCCTTTGTGACACGGTGCAGCGGGGTGACCGTGGAACCGAAAGGGACAGTGTGTCTGAGCAGCCCTTTGTGACACGCGCTGACATAGGGGCTGGCACGGCGCAGCCACGCCACAGTGCTCGGTGCACGCAACGGGACAGGAGGTGACAGAGCGGTGCTGTGAGGTGTCCCCACACAGCCGGCTCGTTGGTTGCTGACCCGGAGCTCTTCCAAGGCATTCCTCCTGTGGCTGGCCTCACAGCCAGACCTCGGGATTCGGTGACTTGGAGCTCTTCTGAGTCATCTCCCATCCCTGCGGCCGGTGCCCTCGTGGCCAGGCCGTGGGACTTGGTGACCTCCATCGTTCACCAGGTGTCTCCTGTCATTGTGACAGGAGACCTCGAGTGCAGGACTTGCTGTCCTGTAGCCTTCCTGAGGCTCCTCTGTTGCAGGTGCCCGCAAGGCACAACTGCAGCATTCGCTGACTCTGGCCTTGGCCGAGGCATTTGAAAGTGCCCTCGAGGTCAGAGAGCGGGATGGCGGGCAGAGTGCTCAGCCTGTTCAAGGGGCTGCGGGGCAAGAAAAGCAAAGGCCCTGCAGCTGCCCCAGCGCAGCAGCCTGCAGAGCCGGAGCAGTTGCAGCCGCTGCAGGACGGTGAGTGGCAGAGCCGGGCCGCAGGGCCGGTGCCTGCAGCCGGCCTGGCCCCATCCCATCCCATTCCATGCCATGCCATGCCATGCCATGCCATGCCATGCCATCCCATCCCATGCCATGCCATGCCATGCCATCCCATGCCATGCCATGCCATGCCATGCCATGCCATGCCATGCCATGCCATCCCATCCCATCCCATCCCATCCCATCCCATCCCATCCCATCCCATCCCTGTCCTGTCCTATCCATGGATAGGACAGAAGCTGGGCTGGAGCACCTGGCAGCCATGCTCCATCCCCCGGGGCATCCTGAGGCTCTCCCTGCCTGGGCGGTGCAGGGCTGGGCTGTGTTCTCTGGCCTCTCCCGCAGCCCCTCAGCTCTGGCTGCACTTGCTCTTTGCCAGATGCAGCCAAGGACCTGACAGAGGAACAGGAAGCCGGCCGTGGCCGCTTCGGCAGAACGGCGCAGGTACCTGCAGCCATCCCCACCTGGGCTGGGCCTGCTGGCACTGCTCAGCCAAGCAGCAGGCTTGGAGCGCTCCATGGATTCTCCCTCCCTTGCTGCCCTTCTCCTGCGGACCCTCTGTGAATTCATCACGTGCCTTTGGCAGGAAGAGACCGCCGGTGCGGGCACGGGCATCTTGGAGAACCTTCCGTTCCTCGATGCCGAGACCGGTGCTGCCATGCTGGATTTGCTTGTGGAGAAGGGTGTCTCCAATCCAGTGCGAGTAAGCAGCCTGGGGCAAGGGCTCATTGGCCCCAGCAGTGGTGCGGCGCCTCGAGCCGGTTCTGCTGGCCTCCCTCGGCCTTTGAGGCCCGGCCCGATGCGTTTGGAAGGGAAGCACTTCTCAGGGGAAGTTGCTGCTCTGGCACCTCTGCAAGTCTGCCCGTGCCTTCTGCAGGTGCCCGCCATGGTGAGGTCCATCCACCAGTGGCTCACGGCCAATGAGGCTGCTGGGCACAGGCTGGACAAGGCCCTTCTGGAGCTGACCGAGGAATACCCCAGTGACGTGCTGATCACCCTCTTGCGCTGGGCCCCATCGTGTGACAGGTGGGGCAGCCCCACGTGCCTTGAGGGCTTGGGCTTCACCGGCCCGTCACCCTGTAGAGCCTGTCCCTGCTGACTGCCAGACAGGCAGGGAGTTGCAGGATCCTCTGGCTCCTCTGTTTTCCAGTGCTGCCATGGCAGCTCCTGAGCCTGGTGCCATGCTCCCTCCCTGCCCCTCGGGGCCCCTGTACCCACGTGGGCTGGCTGGCCGCTGCCGGCCAGGGGCAGTGGGCAGAGGCAGGGCTCAGGGCCAGCGCGGGCCCCTGCAGCTGCCCAGGCCACGGCGCTGTGGCCGAGACAGCCCTGACACAGAGCTCTGACCCCACAGAGCTGCCGCCACCATGTGGGCAACCATCATGTCCTCGAGCAGGACTGCGGAGCCGGCGCTGCAGCTACTCCTCGATGTGCTGAGCGCCTGGCCAGTGATCAGCGTGTCCACCTCCGATGGGGATGACGCAGGAGTCTTTGCCCTGGCTGTGAGTTTCTGGAGCTGGCCTTTGCCAGCCCCTAGGCCAGCACTCCAGCAGCCAGCTCTCTGTCCTCCCGCCAGCTGCATCCTTCTGCCTCAGAGACCGCGCTGAATCCTGCCTTAGGGGCAGGCTTCAGGGGCACCAGGCCAGCTGTTTCCCCCCCTTGTCTCCCCCAGCCTCTCCCTCGCATGCTCGGGCCCTGCCACGTGCATGTCTTGGCCACTGAGCCTTGTCTCTGGCTCTTTTATTTCTTGCAGGCAACCGTGGCGCTGTGGAGAGTCTTCAATCTGGCCTGGCGCTCGCCTGTCGTGCTGGAGTATTTCCCCAGTCTCTTTCTGAGTCTGCTCTTCCAAGCGTACATCAGCATGCAGGAGATGCCAGAAGAGGTTGAGACCTTCTGGAAGGGATGCCAGGAGCAACACGGCCTCTCCGCCAAGCCCAACAGGTGCTCCATGCCAGTCCTCCCAGCCTCCCCATGCCTCCCATGCCCCCAGGGCAGGAGCCGGGGCTCCCAGCGTGACCTGGCCTTTGCTTTGCACACAGCTTTGCCCTGCAGACCCTGAAGGCCCTGCTCTGCCAAATGCGCTATGAGCACGCGGTGCTGTCCATGGAACGCAAGCGCGCCTGGGACACGCTGCTCTGTGCCGACACCCACCACTGCGCAGTGGGTCTGCTGGCCAGGTGAGACCTCGTTCTCCCCACAGCCCCTCTCCTTTGTGCCCGCAACGCCCCACACAGTCCCCGTGGTCATGGGCGGCAGGGCCTTGTCACCGAGGGAGGGATGAGCAGACTGGAAAGGCCGGCACAGGAGGGTGCCCGGGAATGGCCGCCTCCCAAAGCGCCTCCGGGGTGCTCGGCAGGAGACCAGAGCTCTGCCAGTCAGCCCTGGGAGAGCTTTGCCCGCCCGGCCCAGGAGCAATGGTGCCCTTTTCTCCCTGCCAGGGAGATGCGCCATGTCTCCATCATCTGGTGTTGCGACATGGCATCCCGCCTCTTTGACCTGCTCAGCCAAGGCATTTCAGACTGGGAACTGCCCGCCCTGGCCTTCCTGGTGGAGGTGAGCCCCATGGCCAGCACTGCCTGGCTGAGCTGCCTCCCAGCCCTCTGCCCTCTCGTAGCCACAGCTGCCTGGGACGCTGCACCAAGCCCTTTGCTGCTGCCTTGGCTCGGCCCTGTGCCCTTCTGAGCTCCTGCCAGCTGGGCACCTCTGTGCCCGCTCTGTGCCTTTCAGGTCCTGGATTGCCTGGACTTGAGCCAATGCGGTGAAAAAGTCCTGGAGATCTTGACAAGGCACCTGCAGAGCGAGTCCAGGCAGATGCGTCGCATGGCGCTGCGAGGCCTCGTGGGGCTCACCTCGATGGTGAGAAGGAGGCAGCAGCTGAAGCTGTGCTGCCAGCGTGGGGCTGGGGCAAGCAGCCCCTTGGGCTTAGCTGGGCTTTGGCAGCTGTGCCAGCTGCTCCCAGCTCTCCAGGGTCGCTGTTCAGCTGCCTGAGTGCTTCGGGACAGGCCTTCGGCCTCTGAGCCCTGCAGCAGCAGCAGTGTGGGGTTGCCCAGCTTTGTTTTGCACACAGGATCCAAGCATGTACAGCCTGACTGAAAGCCTTGGGAAGCTACTGTGGGATAGAGATGAAGACATCGTTGAGATGAGCCTCGTTGTGCTCAGCTTCCTGCCGCTGCAGAAAGACCTGGCAATAGCCAGCCCCATGGCCCTGCAGCTGGCTGAGGCGCTCTGGCACCTCTTTGACAATGTGAGGCTCTGTGCCCCCAGCCACGGGCACTCGGGTGGCGCCTTGGGCCTGGGCACAGGGGGGCCTGGAGCAGCTGATGGGGAGGGCTTTTGCTTCCTTTCCAACAGGACAAGAGCCTTGTGCGGCTGCTCTCCATTGGCCTCTTCCAAGATGTGATCACGCTGGTAGTGGCAAAGGGAGAAAAGGCCCTGAAGAAGCACGTGAGCCAGAGCCTGCTCCCACTCTTCTTCCAGTGCCACGATGAGAACGGGCATGTGGCACAGGTGAGGCCTCCTGGGTGTCCCCATGGGAGGGGGCTCAGCTGTCTCCCCAGCCCCTGGCACCTGAGGGGCTCCAGCCTCCTCCTGGCCTTGGCACAGAGATGTGGGTCCTGTGCCCTGGGCTGCGGTGCCATCTCTGGGTCTCTGCTGCTCTGCAGGCCTCTCGGGAAACACTGCTTTCTGCAGTTAGGTTCCTGAAGAGGAAGGATCTCAAGCAGCTGCTGAAGACGGATCAGATGTGGAGATTTGCCGAGTGCTTGGTAAGGACAGGCTGCAATGCCCAGCCCGATGCCTGGAGAAGCCGCCTGCCCCGGCGCCTGTGGCTGCTGGCCGGGCCTCAGGGCTCCGTGGGTGGGGGGCGAGCAGTGCCGGCCGTAGGGGGCGCCCGGCCCAGGGGCAGGGCCCGCATCAACCCTTTCCCTCCGTGCCCTGCCGCTCTCTGCAGCTGGCAGAGGACAGGAGCCGAGCGGCCGAGCGCCTGCGCCAGGCCCTGCCGTACCTGCGGAGCGCACAGGAGCCCCTGCGAGAGGTGGCCGTCAGGTTCATGGGTGAGCCCCAAGCCCGGCTCCCGCCCCGCCCCGCCCCACCGCAGCTCGGCCCCAGCCCCGCCTGCTGTCCCGGCAGCAGGATCCGGGCGTGGGCAAGTGCAGCCCCCGCTGGCCTGGGCATTGCTGCTGCCGCCCTCTGGCAGCCGTGCCCTGGGGCGGCAGCGTGCGCCAGGGGCCCGGGCTGAGCCCTGCCGGGCCAGCAGGGCGTGTGGCCTCAGGGCTGGCAGCGGCCGTGTGCGGCAGCTGTGGCTCTGAAGGCAGGACACGCTCTGTGTTCGCCAGGGATGGCCGGGCGCTACCTGACAGGGCAGCAGCCGGAGTTCCGCATCATCTGCAGGGGTGAGTGAGGCCTGCGGGCTCCCGCCGGGGGCTGCCGCTGGCACCTGCGTTCCCTGGCCTGCCTGCCCACGGCTCCGCTCCCTGCGCACCCCAAGGGCAGCGTGGCCACAGCACAGACACCTTGCAGGGGCCTGCAGGACATTCCTGGCCAGCAGCTGCCAGCTCGTCCTTCTTGTCTCCTGCTTCCTCCAGGCTGCCTCCTCCAGGCTGTGGCATGGACGAGGCTGGAGGCTCTCCCCAGCTGTGCGCAGATCCAGCCTCTGACTGTGCCTCTGTTTCTCTCTCTGCAGCCCTTCAGGACATGACGGATGACTCCAGCCCAGCCATCTCATGCCTGGCGCTTCAAGCTCTGTACATCCTTTTAGCTGTACAGAGCGTTCCCTCCTCCCGACTGCAGAAGATGCGAGACCAACTGTGCCGCCTCTGGCAGTCGCGGCCTTTCCTGTGTGGCCGCGGCTGAGTGTCCTGCCGCGGCGCTGCGGAGAACTGATCCGGGAGGCTGCGTCTGCTGGGGCCACCTGAGCCTGCGGGGAACACCTCTCCTCTGCCAGCACTTCCTTTCCCTTCACCCACTAGAGGAACATTAAATTGCTGTTGTTGGATAGCTGGCTGTCCAGGAGCTTTCTCTCGGTGCAGAGTGTCTTCAGGCCAACCGGGAAGAGGGCAAAAAGGCTGCTTGCTCTCAGCCACTTGCCCAAGCCTGCGCTGTGGAAGGGAAAGTGGCCAAACGGCCCTTGGCCTTTGGTGGTAAGGCTGAATGACTTTAGGTCCTTTCAGGACAGGCACTCCAGCTCTAGCCCGTGTTCCCCCATGTGAGTTTCCAGGTGCAGGTTCAGAGGTGCTGCCCCAGGCCCTCCACAAACACAAGCTGCCCGCTGTCTCTTCACCTGCCTCAACTCCTACCTGCGCTCACGGCATCTAAACCAGGCTGTTCTCAGCCAGGGACCAGAGCCCTCTTCCTGCAGGATGCTCTTGCCAGCACCTTCCAGGTCTCTCTGCTGTGCATGCAGAGCTTTTCATGCCCGCTCCCAACAGGCTTTGGAATGCAGAGCACAGCTTGGCTGGCTCTTCCACCAGCACAGCCCAAACGCAGGCGGAAGAAGAAGCTGCAGGGGCTGTTTTGTGGCCATGTCCAAGAGAGACTGGAAGGATGCCCTCCCTCTGCTCTCCCTTGGTTGGCTTTCTGGCTGGCTCTGAGCCCGGGGCTCCCGTTCCTCACTTGTGGGGAGCAGAAGCACAGCCGGGATCCCGGCACTGCCTGGCAGCGCTGCGGGCACCGGCACAGCCGCGCGTCCGAGTCTCGGGCACCGTGCTGCTGCTTCATTTGCCCTCAGGCACAGCCAGAGCTCCCTGCTAAGCCCGGATGCTCTCTGCTTCTGCCCTCTTCCTCATCCTGTGCAGGGATGGAGCACTGCTATGCTTTCAGGAAACTATTCTTGAAAACTTCCAGCATTCCAAGCTCCTTTGCCCTCCGTGGATGCTTGCCATGGAATCCCTCACAGCTGGGTTCAGAGCATATTCAGGTTGCCTCTTCCAAAATCCAGGGACTCCCAGGTGCTCCGCAAGATCTGGAAGTGCACGGTGCTGTGGAACTTCACCTTCAGCACAGGGACCTTTCCAGCCTGACCTGCCCTCGTTCCTCTGGCTCTGTGCACAAAACAGGGCCTGGAAGAGAACAGCAGCAGGGACCTGTGTGTCCCAGGGCCCTGGGTTTGCTTCAGCTCCACAGAGATGCAGGCAAAGTGAAGAAGCCAAACTGTTCATTAATGGAAGGCAAAGCAAAGGCATGAGCCTCCTGGAGGGAGGGAGCTGTCAACAGGTAGGGAGCGTGGAGGGAGAAAATGGTGATGGACAGGCTGAGGGCAGAGCTAGCAAAAGGGAGGAATAGTGGAGAGAATAAAAGGTGATGGGCAGTGTCTGAGGGCTAGAGGGAGGGAGCGTCTACAGGACAGGCAGGGAGAGGGCTGAAGCCACAAGAACTGTGCCCACCATCAGCTGTGCCAGGACTTCCAGCAGCGCTGAATGGTGATGTCGTCTTTAGTGTCTCCTGGTGCTATTCTTGGGATACTGGTTCACTGGATCCAGAAGATGTCCCTAATTCTTGAGCTCTTTGGGGAAACTGGGCTTGATTTTCCAGGTCAGAGCATGATGGGCTGTCACGTTGCCTCCGGGCTTGAAAGACTGAAAGAGAGAAGACCAGAGCCATGGCAACAGCCCAGATCTGTGGGAATCCTACAAGACTTTCTGAACAGGGCCATCCAAGCCAGAAGGGAGTAGGAGACATTGGAATCAGCTGGGAGGTCTTGCTGGAATAAATGAAAAGGGCAGGAGTTTTTTTCTCCTTTTTAGTGCCTTTATTAAGGTCAGCTTGGGTGGGGGCTCGATGGGTCGTGCGCACGCCGCCGCCACTGCTCCCAGGAGTGGCAGGGAGGAGGAGGATGCAGCTCTGTCCCCTGGTGTGCAGGCAGAGCCGGGGCTTCCGCCCTCGCCAGAGCACCAGGAGATTCCCATTTTCGATTTAACATTTGAGGTCTTCTTTCTAGCTGACATCTCTGGGTTAGGGTGAGAGGTTCAAAGGTCTTAGCACACCCTGGATTCAGTTGCTTACCCTTAGACGTCACTTAGATTGTTTAATTCAGTGCTGGCTCGTTGTTTTAGGGGTTTTTCTTTGCTGGACTTGGCCAAGTGTTTCTACATTCGCATCCAAGCTCTGACATCACTCCCTCCTCACAGTCCCGGGTGCCATTTTCCAGGAAGCAGCAGGGGTGATACCCGACGAAGGGGGATTTCTAACAATTAAACTATTAACAACAGGTAATTAAAGAATAAAACTATTAACAACAGGTAATTGCAAAATGAAGCTATTAACAATAAGTAATTAAAGCTCTAACTTAGTAGCAATTGGTTTAACTTGTTGACTCTAAACCTTTTAAAAATGGACAACTTTTTACTCCTTACACTCAGGACAAAGAAATGGCTGGAGTGGGCAGAAACCTATCCCTAAACTCTGGACCACTCAATGTGCCTATTGTAAGAAAGAAAGGCATTGGAAGAGAGACTGCCTGCAACTCAAAGCCAAGGTGGTTGCAGAACTGAATCAATGCAAGGGTTGGCTGGAGGGCATCCCCCCAGAAAACCCTCTGGTCAAAAGAGAACTGGGGGAAAAGATGAGGAAAATGAAGTGTCTGGTGAATGTGGGTGCAACACATTCTGTATTAAAGTTGGAAGAAATTGATCCTGGTAAAGTTGTGAATGTTATTGGAGCCACAAGTCAACAGCAGAAGCTATCCTTTCTAAAACCACGATCTTATGAACTGGGAAACACAGTAGGAATACATCAGTTCCTATATATGCCTACGCCCCCAAAACACCTCATTGGAAGGATTTGTTGGAGAAATGAGAATGTTGTAAAAGGTTCCAACAGGCTGAAATGTAGTTTAGCCCTGGAGGAGTTCAGATCAAAGTCAATGACCAACAAATAATTGTGTTCTAAGTCTAGCTCTCATTACAGCTTTGTCCAAATCAGAAGAGGCACAGAAGGAGTTCTTAGTCAGCTTTGTCTTAAAGTCTGGGTGGATGGGACCCCTGGTAAGGCCAAAGCAGCACAAGCTGTAATCATTAGACTTAAACCTGGAACATGACCAATAAGAATGAAACAATATCCACTTAAGGTGGAAAACATAAAAATTGCTAAGCCTATCGTAGACAATTGTCTAAAATTTGGGTTGTTACTGAAATGTGAATCTGAATAGAATACACCCATTTTACCCATACAAAAGCCTGATGGTTTGAACTACAGTCTGGTTCAATACCTACAGGCTATTAACAAAATAGCTGGAGATCTCCACCCAGTGGTTGCAAATCCATATGCTTTGCTAAGCAAACTAAAAGATGAATATGGATGGTTTACCATTTCAGATCTCAAGGATGCTTTCTTCTGTATACCCTTGGACCCTGGCAGCCAAAACCGGTTTGCCTTTGAATGGGGAAACCCAGAGACTGGAAGGACAAGTCAATTTACCTGGACTGTAGGGCCACAGGGATTCAACAATAGTCCAACCATATTTGGAAAACACTTTGCTGAGGACCTTGAAAGTTGGGTAAGCCCGTCCACAAATGGAATTGTGTTACAATAGGTAGATGATCTACTTTTAGCCACTGAAACTTAAAAAGACTGGAATGGACAGTAAGCCTATGAAATGACCTGGGACTAAGTGGATACAAGGCATCCAGAAATCAAGCTCAAATAATCAAACAGGAAGTCATTTACCGAGGATACAAAATATCCCAAGCGCAGCAGGGACTAAGACAGGACGGCAAAGGGACCACCCACGGAACCCCACTCCCTACTAATGCCAAAGAACTGAGAACCTTTCTAGGAGTGACTGGATGCTGTATTAACTGTGGTAGTGGCTGTGGACTGCTGGTTAAGCCACTGTAGCAGCTCTTAGAAGACAATCCCAGAGACCTGAAATGGACACCCCTGTGACTGTGGTCACAAGGGTTTTCAGGGTGAAGAAGAGACGAGAATGTTGACTCCATGATCAGAAGGCTTGATTTATTATTTTATGATATATGTTACATTAGACTATACTAAAAAGCAATAGAAAGGAAAAAGTTTCTTGAGAAGCTAGCTAAGCTAAGAATAGACAAGAATGAATAACAAAGATCTGTGTCTCAGACAGAGCAAGAGCCAGCTCTGCCATGAGTGGTCAAGAAATCCAAACACCCACAGGAGACCAATCACCTGTTGCATTCCACAGCAGCAGATAACCATTGTTTACTTTGGTTGCTGAAAACTGCAGCTTCTCACAAGGAAAAATCCTAAGAAAGGATTTTTCATGAAAGATGTCTGCGACATGTCACCTTTTTTTATTTAATTAAATTAAAAGGAAAAAGTGTTTGTAATTTTCTCTGCTGTACTCATGCCGAAGAAAAAGACAAACACTTGACAGGTTATCTGTTGCCAATCAAACTCCACTCAAGTGCTCCTGTGGAATGCACTGGGAATTTCTTCACCTGTAGAACATAAAAGTCTATCATATCACTAAAACAATTTTACAATATAAGAAAATGCAAAAACAATGCAAAGAAAATTCAAGTCCAAGCAGCTGAGTTTCAGGAAAAGTCCATGGTCTGAAGATGTCCCTCTTTGCCATATCTGAAAGTTTCTTTTGGTCCTGAAACAGGCTTGCTACAGAAAAAGTCCATCAATAGTTATCAAGAGTCCATTGACAGTCTTCAAAGAATTTTGAGAAAGTTTCTGAAATGTCTTGCCACAGCCCTTATTGAACAACTTGGGCTGAAGCCAATCCCTGGCTCCTCAATGCCTCTGCTCAATGCCTCTGAGCTGCTGCCAGCTCTTTCACCCTTTTTTATTCAATTAAATTTTTTTTTTTTTTTTTTTTTTTTTTTTGTCGGAAAGAGCAGCAGCAGCAAAGGAGCCAGAGAGAGGCCCTTGGGGGCCCTGGCCCATGTGGAAGGATCAGGAACCCCAGACCTGGCCCACAGAAAGGTGGCCCAGGACCAGAAGGGGGAAGCAAAGCCCCCAAACCCAACAGGAGGCCGGGAGGTGGCCCTGGCCCAAGCAACCAAGCCAGACAGCCCAGGCCCAGCCCCCGAGGCAGGCTCTGCATTGGCACAGACCTGCACCCTGCTGCCAGTACAATGGCAGAAGGGGTGACCAAACGCTTCCTTTCCCCAAAATCACCGAGGCATGCCGGCAATGGGAAGACAGAAGCTGTCCCGAGAAACTTCGTCTCGGGTCTGGGGATGTCCTTTCCCCACAGCAGACAAGCGATGCTCGCTTCCTGCTGTGCCCTCTGCCTCTGCAATGCAAATGCACCAGGTGTTCCTCCCATCTGCCTCACGGCACCACCGCCACCCCCTCTGGGCTGGGGACCAGGGGCAGAACTTTTGGGACCCACCTCCCCCTCGCCGCTGGGGCGCGCGAGGGGCGGCAGAGAGATTCGCATCCCCCAGGGGGAAACCCCGGACCAAACACCCCCCAACCCGCCAAGAATGCTGATCTTGAAAACAGGCAGCCGGGCTGCGCCCACAGCCAGCTGTCGGGCCATGCCTCCTCCACGGAAGGACAGGCTGACGCCCTCTTCCCTTGTCCCAGCTCCCCCCGTAGGGGCAGCCCCGGGACAACCCGAAAAATTCGGGGAGGAAGTCACGCTGGATGCAGGAGGCGCCGCTGCAGCTGCCGCCGGCTCCAGGGCAGCCTCTGACGCAGACACGGAGGACGGAGTCCCCGCAGGGGCGGGCAGCGGGGCCGCCTGGGGAGGCGGCGGGGGCGGCGGGGGCGGCACGGGGTCGGCAGCTTCTTCTGCGCTGGGCTCTGACATCGGCCGCGGAACCGCAGTCGCAGAAGGCGGCGGGACGGCCGGGGGGAGCGGTGGATCGCTGTTGCCCAGCAACATCGGCGCAGCCGCGGGAGGCGGTGTCTCTGAGATAGATGCAGGCAGGGAAGCCGGAGGAACCGCGGCCGGAGCCCCCACAGGCTCTGCCGGAGGGACGGCCGCGGGACGGGCCGCGTGGGGAACTGCCCGCACCCGCGGGGCGGGTTGAGGCGGCGCTGGCCGGGGTTGTGCCTGTGGCGCTGGCCGGGGCGGCACCGCCCACTCCCATCCCCCCCGAGAGCAACGGGAGGGGGGAACAAACGGCTCCGTCTGAGCATGCTCCGAAGACGCAGTAAAAAAAACTTCGGCTGCGGGCAAAACTTCGCCCCCCCACTGTGGTTCAGGGGGCCTGGAAAGCAGCAGAGCGTCCCCCTCCAAAGGGTCTTCCCCCGGAATCGGGGGGAACGGGGCTTTGCCCTTGCAGTTAGCAATCCAGGGAAAAACAGCTGCTCTCCGTTTCAAGACTAGAAAGAGCTTCAAAAAGGTTGAATAAATTGAGGGGCATCCGAACCCACGGCCCAAAAAGAAATGGAAAATGGAGTCCATACACTCCCAGACAAACACATCAAGGGCATATAGCACATTCGTAAAAAACCCAAAGAGCATTGCCCATCGAAAAAACTCATAGAAATCTGTCTCCAACAGGAGAATTCCGTCCTCTTCACCCCATTTTTGCCAGAGGGCAATAAGTTTCTCCTCTGAAGGGGAGAATGGAACCTCATCCTCTAGGGGAGGAGTCCTCCAGATGAGCAGCCACAAACTGCGAATGGCCTCATCTTCAGGAGGGCAAAAACCAACAGTACCTTGTGACAGTGTCCAGGACTCTCTGGCTATCTGCACGGTTCTGCTGAGCTTTCCGAACATCTTCCTGGAGGCTTTTCAGAAGGTTCTCTTTGTGGTCAGCCTTGCTGAGAACTCTGTCCAAATTCGGATCTTCAGTTCTTCAGCTCCTGGCTAGAATCCACTTCTGTGGTCACTTGTGAAGCAACCATCAATGCCACACATTCAGGGTTTACCCAGTGCAGCAATGCTCCTCTGGTGGTCTCACCAAGTAATGATTGTCCTCCTCAGTCGGGGGTCACCAATTGTGACTGTGGTCACAAGGGTTTTCAGGGTGAAGAAGAGACGAGAATGTTGACTCCATGATCAGAAGGCTTGATTTATTATTTTATGATATATGTTACATTAGACTATACTAAAAAGCAATAGAAAGGAAAAAGTTTCTTGAGAAGCTAGCTAAGCTAAGAATAGAAAAGAATGAATAACAAAGATCTGTGTCTCAGACAGAGCAAGAGCCAGCTCTGCTATGAGTGGTCAAGAAATCCAAACACCCACAGGAGACCAATCACCTGTTGCATTCCACAGCAGCAGATAACCATTGTTTACTTTGGTTGCTGAAAACTGCAGCTTCTCACAAGGAAAAATCCTAAGAAAGGATTTTTCATGAAAGATGTCTGCGACACACCCCAAAGTAAGAAAGCCTTTCAAAAGCTGAAGGAGGACTTGAAAAGAGCACCTGCTCTGGGCTAGCCAGATGTCTGGGAAGCCTTTCAGCTTTTCTCTTAGGAGAGGCAAGGGATGGCATTAGGTGCACTAGCTCAAACAGTTGGCCCATAGAAGAGAGCAATAGCATCATTTTCAAAACAACTGGATGCAGTCAGTAGGGGACAGCCTGACTGTAAGCAGTTGCTGCTCTTGTTTCAGACATCCAAAGAGCCTGGAAATTCACTCTAGGTCAACAAATAATTGTGTTTATCTCACATCCAGTAGCAGCAATTCTTGACCAAAAGGGTGGGCATTGGCTTTCACCCTCCAGATTCCTTAAATATCAGGCAATGTTGGTGGAACAACGCAGCATTACAAAACAAATCTCTTCTCTAGTTCATCCAGCAGCATTCCCAGCTACTCACTAGACAGACAAGGAGCCTTTGTAGCATGACTGGATCAAAACCATTCAGTCCACTTTATTCCAGCTGCCCAGATCTTAAAGAAACCCCAATTCCAAGGGCAGAATCTCAGTACACAGATGGGAGTGGCTTTGTAAGAGCAGATCAGTGAAAATCAGGATATACAATTAGCATGGAGCAATAGGGGATAGAAGCCCTGCACAAGTCAGCTCAGATGACAGAGATAATCACTTTAACCCGTACCTTCTGATCAGCCTGAGGAAAAAGGATCAATAGATGAACAGATTCCAAGAATGCCTTTAGAGTAATAGACGCCCATGAAGCAGTTTAGAAAGATAAAGGACTATTGACAGCTCAGGGAAAGCAGTTGAAGCATTCAGAAGAAATCTTAAAATTGCTGCAGGCAGTACTACTGCCTCAAGAGGTTGCAATTCTGCACTGAAAAGGACATCAGAAAGGGGAAACCGACCCCAAAAGAGGTAACAGGTTGCAAAAAGAGCAGCAGAACAAAGCCATGCTGAGATTCAGGCACTAATGCCCAAAGGTAAGGAACAATATGACAGTGATGTATGCCGTATAATCAGAAAGATCTAGAATTAGCAAAGAATTTGAAAGCAGAATGAAAACATGTTTTTTCAACTCCTCAGGGATAGACAGTTATGCCAGAAAGAGCATCATGGAAATTAATTAAAGATGAACATAATTGTGTACACTGGGAAGGGGATGCCTTACATAATTATTTGATAAGGACAACAGTAAGATGCAACCTGTACTCTAGTGTAAAGCAGGTAACCCAAGGGTGTGAAATAACGTCTTAGAGCCAATCCACAAACCAGGACTAGAGTTGAGCTTGGCACAGTAGACAAGGGACAATATCCTGGACAGCACTGGCAAGTTGACTTTTCTGAATTGCCAAGAAAAGGGGGGTATAAATACCTTTTGCCTTTAACTGATACCTTCTCAGCATGACCTGAGGCATTCCCAACCCAAACAAATAAAGCCCAAGTTTTCAACATTTTGGTAAACAATATAATGCCCTGGTTCAGAGTGCCTTTAGACATCTCCTCTGACTGAGGACCACGTTTCCTAGCAAATATTGCACAGCAACTTTGCAATAATCTCCAAATCAACTGGCACCTACACACACTGGATTGACCCCAGGCCAGTGGCCAGGTGGAAAAGATGAATTATCCGGTAAAACAACAGAAAGTCAAAACTGTACCAGAGGCCAACATACCTTGGCCCCAGGCCCTACCTTTGGCTTTATAACGGATTTGATAAGACCAAGAACAAAAGAAAATCTGAATCCCTTTGAAATACTGTACAGAAGACCATATAAGCAAAACTAGCAAGGGGAAGATACTGTACAAGTTGGAGAGGGGTATCTCCAGAACCATGTTGTCCAACTAACACAACAGCTGCAGAAAATAAACCAACACATTTTGAGCACATGAGCAAGAGGATGCTCCTCTCCACAAATCCAGCCTGGGGACCAGGTAGACCAGGTAGAAAGCCTCTTATCCCAAAAATAAATAGGAGTCTATTTAGTACCTTTAATCACTTACACAGCCTTTAAAGCCTAAACCATTCATCTCTTGGATACATTATTCCAGAATTAAAATGCTTTGCAAAAGGCAAGTGGAGTCCAAAAGTGGACCTCAGAAAGAACAGGAGAAACCAAGATGCATTTCACAGCATCATCGTCTTCCCAATACTTCTAATCAGAATCCAAGCCACAGCAGATGACTGTCACTACCATAATGATCTCCTTGGCCTGCAAGATCCTGGTAGATGGAACACTCAAAAATATTCAGGACCTAACTGGCTAAAAGAGATTAAAAAGGTAAAAACTCTTTACACCACTTTAAGGACTAATGACCGAGCAGATTGAGGAAAACCTGACTCCGTGCCTGCCTTTCTTGTCCCACCTGAAAGCAGGATCTCTGTGGCTTGTAAATTTGAAACTCACAAACCTCGTTCAGAGAAGATTGCTCGAGTGATCATGCGCATCTGCGACCTTTCTAACAAGCAGTGTGTGAATTCATTTTCATGTGAATCCTATCAGGATTTTTGCGCTATGCAAATTAAAATGGGAGACTATAACCTAGCACAAGATAGTTGCCTTCTTCTGCGGCGCACAGGTGGGGTGGGAGGACCATCATCACACAGAGATCCAGGAATTGAGCCCGCCAGGAATCCGACCCAACAAATATTGTTTCCAACAGGCAGCTCTTGTGCGACTAGAGTTAGAAACTGTCCTGCTTGTACGCTCAGTACATGGAACAGGTCTCATACAGGATCTGCTTTTGAGAATTGAATTTCTCTCTTGGGATATTTATGACCATCAGAAATAGTAACCAATCAAGCTGGAGGGGTAGCCAGGAGCACAATTATCCCGTTAGGGTATATCATGTCCAATTTCATGACCATGTGATGGCAACCCAGATATGCATGGAATCCAATAGCACAGCTGCATCCTCTTATGGGCTGAGGTACTCAGAATACTCAACTATTTGTCGTGGGAACTTCGTAAAGCATCCTTTGTAATACTCCCAGGGGCCAGTGCAAGGTTTCTGAAGGTTTCTGAAATGCTTGCCTACAGGCAGGCAATGTATCTGAAGAAACCAGTTACCATGCCTTGGGTACTCGACAAGGAGCTAAATGGAATGGATCACACAACAGACATTTAAAATTAAAATCAAAACAAACAACTTTACATCAGCAAACAACTCCGTAGAACAGGACCCATAAGTGAAATAATATAGTCTTTCACTCTGGGGTAAGACAAACAAATGAACAATTGTTGCCTCTAATTCCACAGTACTCTCTGAAAAAGCTGGAGGTAAAGATACAAGCTAATGTTTCCAAAATTAAACAGCAATACTGCCCGCTCATACAGCAAAGCCTAAAAGAATGGGAGCTGTGGATACATTCCCAGACATCAAATGATAGGTGTAAAAAAGACTTAAGGGGATGGCTTGGGTCTGAACTGGGAGTATTAAATTCTATTGATCAAGAAGTCTTACTCAAGAAAGTAAGCACTGTGAGCTCTTATATTGGACAGATACAAACTCCTCTCAGATCAACCCTGCTATCACTTGCCCATACCCAAAGCCTGGCAGCTAACCTATTAAGCACCCTGGCCAACAATACACAGCAGGATTTTCAAGCAGTTGGTGGCTTTATGGGAAAACTACAGGGTGACATTTCTTTAGCATTTCAATGTACACAAGCTCAGCTGTGTGTGGCTACGGTCTGTAATCTCAGGAGAACTTTAAAAAAGGAGAACTGGGGAAATTGCCACAAGAAAGAACTAAATCATGGCTAAAAATGAAACCACAAAGCAATTTGAAAAAGACTTCCACACTTGGTTGCAATTGGTCAATTTCACATAGAATGAACAGAACCCTGCAGTCTTTTGTATTAACCATTAAGAATGCAACAAAATACCGTGTCATTCCAATTTTGGCGCTTGGAGTTATAAGAACTCATGTAACTGTCAGACCCATTCAGCATAATGTCTGGGCCATTTTCAACAAGAAAACTAGAAGCTGGCAAACTCTTAGTATCAAAGCATGTGTACCAAGGGATGCACTGAATTTTGTGTGCAAAAATGCGGTGCTTGAAAGAGAGGATCGGTGCCTGCATGCTGAGGGCAGCACTTGTATTTTTGAAATGAGCCCAGTTACTCATGCACTATCACAGGTGTGTTATGTGGGAAGAGGATGTGCCTGTGTGAGATCTGCTTGCACAACTATTCCAATAGAGTCTTTTAATGAAACTACTAATGGTACTAACTGCTCTATTTGTAATTTCACAACCAAAAGTGGATGCGACTTCAGCTGCACCACACAAGAACTTCTCTAGAGATGCTGCAGAATGCACATGATGGGTATCAGCAAGCGCCCAAATTCCAAACTGGACGGGACCCTAATGTTCTAAAGCAAATGCCGTGCCAGCCTAATATAGAATGGCTAGTGGCAGGAGTCAAAAATGCATCTCACAGAGCCTGATGGACACTCAAATCCAGTATCAAAGTTGTTACTGAAATCATCACCAAAATAGAGAAAGAAAGAGAACATCATGAGTCAGATGTCTTCTTGTGATGGACAAATCTGGAACCACCAACAGCTCCTTAGATTTTAGCTTCCTCAGCAAACCAGTTCTAATTTTAAAAAAATTAACCCTTCTCTTAACCATCATAAACCTATGCATGTGGTAGAAAATTAAAACAGCAGCAGAACAGTACATATGTACTGTGTGTAGCATTGTTTGTTTTATATTTATGGGTTTATTGTAAAGTTGGTTAATTTATAAGTTAAGAATTTGGTTTGACCCTCAGTTCCCCCCATGTTCTCCCTTGTAATGGTTCATTCCTTCCACCTGTTACCTGTCAATCATTGTAACCGTCCCCTCTCAGGTCGAGAATCTTCTATGTCAATCATCCCTCACCTAACATATGATTTGTCCCCTGAGCCTTTTCCCGCCCCCAGGCCCTTCCTATTGGTTCAGTTGTGTCCCTCGTGCCCCGCCCCGGTTCTGTTTGTTGGTCCCTCGTGTCCCTGTCAGTTACGCCTTTCCCCTTTATAGGTGCCTCCCTAACGGTTCTTACCTGACACCGTCACTGGCCCCGCCTGGGTCAAATACAGCGCCTTGGCATCCAAACGCGTGTCCACTCCTTCCTTCCTTTGCCTCAGCACTTCGCAGTCCTGCTCTCGCCTGCATCACCACACAGCAGACGCAGCCACTACTCAGGGGTTCTCGCCTGAGA
This sequence comes from Agelaius phoeniceus, assembly GCF_051311805.1. Taxonomy (NCBI): domain Eukaryota; kingdom Metazoa; phylum Chordata; class Aves; order Passeriformes; family Icteridae; genus Agelaius; species Agelaius phoeniceus. The sequence continues at coordinate 6,342,877 of NC_135272.1, read as the reverse complement.
TGTTTGGGGATGTTTTAGGTTCAGATTCTCTGAGGCTTTAGATTTTAGATCTCTAGACAATGCTTCCAGGAATCTAAATGGCTTTCAGAAACGAAACTTTTCTCCTTTTTTCCTCAGTCTTTGCACTCGTGTGCACCAGAGACCTTCGGTGAATGGATTCCACTCTAATCCATCTCCAAGCTGAATCTCTCAGCTGTGTTCACACTGGTGGTTTGTGTGTCTCTTCTGCACAGTGCAATTTTAAAATCTTTGTTCCTTATTATCTCTGCCCTTCTTTTTCTCTTTTAGCTTACAAATGCATGCACTTGTATCAGAAATGGCTTTTTTTCCCCTACATCACTTCCTGCCAAGTAATTTTCTTTTATCCTGTTGTGATGTTAATCTAGCCTCATATGCTTTATTCCAAGTGCACTCCTGTTTCCTTGAATGTGGAAGTTTTATAATGCAATGCTCTCATTCACCTGCTTTCATGAAACCCTTCATTAACATTAGCACAAGTAACTGTGTGGTTCCCTTCTGCTTTGTAGAAGATTTGGGAAACTCAATCCTGCTCAGCTACAAAAAAACATTTATGGTGCTTGGTAATTGCCTTAAGAGCTTAAATTAATGGTAAACAACTGCAGCTTCTTATTCACTTCACAGAAACTGGGAAAAAACACACTACAAATATCAAGGAATACAGTGCAAGGATGATGGGCATCCCTCAGTTATCCCAACAGACTGATGTCATGGGCAAAATTCCCTCTTTTCCAAAGGGTTTTCATTTGCTTTGGCTGTACTTTGTATGGCTTCAGGTCATATTTCCCTTCATTTAAGGAAGTATCTTGGCCGTTCTTGAAGAATTTGCCCTTGGAGGACTTACTCAGTTCTGCAGTCCTCATTATACACCCTTTTAAAAAAGATTTTTATGCTATTTTTCTTCTCTCTGTGTTTTCACATTTGAACCATGTTCAACAAGGTTTTCTTTCTAAAAATATTAATCACAATATTCCAAAGGATTAAAAAATGCTTGGGTATTTTTTTCCCTTAGTATTTACAAAAGAAAAATTTTAAAAACCTGTACACATGCTGGATGTAAAATGCAGATAGAAATAAACTTGAGAGTTCTCCCAAAACCCTTAAGAAAAAACCCCATGTATTCTATAAAACTCAGAGTATTCATCTACAGAATACAAAAATGGGCATGTTCTTGAAGAGAAAATTTGTGCAACGGTCCTGCACAGAATTCTATGCTTTCAAGCTTTTTGCCCTTCAGGGGCAGTGCCATTCTCTGAACTGTAATGCTCTGAGCATGTTCTGCTCACCGTGGCAGCTTTCTGCTCTCCCCTGGTACAGATCATCCTCCCAGCACAGGGGGAGTGCAGCCCCCACAGCTCGCAGCCCCTTCCCACCCAGCAAGAGCCTGAAGGAGAGAGATGGCTTTCAGCAGCTGCCGCGGGTTCTGACAGTGCCACCTCTCGGCTGCTGAAAGCCTGAATGTCTGTGTTGCGGTGTGTGAGTTTCTGAGCCAAATGTTCTGTTAGCTTGTGGTGTGTTCAAGTGTTCCCCGAGTTATTACAGTCAGTTTCTCCCCTGTGTTATGCCCTCCTACCCAAGTGTCCCTCAAGGAATCCCCTCCCTCCTGACCAGATTTTTCCCTGTCTGTCAAGACAACCCGGCCCCTTTGGCCCATCCATCAGCCCAAACCCTACCCTTTGTTCCAGACAGTTCCCTGTCCCTCACCCCAAGCTCCAATCCCTGTCCCAACCCTCTCTCCTCCTCTTGTTCTGATTTGTTGTAGCCCTCAAAACCACACCCCGAGGGTCGATTATTGGTTACTATATGGTGTCCACCCTCCACTTTGAAAGATTTTAAAAACCCGTGCACAGGGGTTCTGGGGTTTCTTTTAACTTCTGTTTTTGTTTTGGGGTGTTCTCTTAAGTGCCTTCCACCGCCTCTCCAAATGAATTCGCTGCATTTTGCACCACAGAAGAGCCTCCTCTGCCTCCTTCACTCGGTCCTCCTGGGGTTTCTACTCTAGGCAGCTGGCCTAGAGGTTCTGGCACAGGCAAAGCCCTAACCCAGCCAGTTCCCCTTTCTTGCCATTGTCCCTGGAGCATCACAGAGCTAGCCAGCGCTCCGGAGGGCAGTGACAGTGACCCGTGCCCTGGCGTGTCACAGCCCCCAGAGCCGCACCTGCCAGGCCACAAGCCCCAGCCCTGGTCCCCACTGCCGGCCTCAGCGGCTGCTGGGCATCCTCACCCTGAGTGCAAAGGCAGAGGCAGGAGCCCCCCAGGGCGCTCTGGATCCAGGCTGCAGACACCCTAAAGGCAGCACTGAAAGGGACATGGATGGGGACTGCAGCTGGATCTTCCAGTGCTCGCCATCCCTGACTATTCTCTAAGGGACCCCAAACCTCACCTGCAGCACCTTGAGCTCTGTTATGAATAAGAAGCTTGACTAGGCCAATATTCAAGCAGCAATCAATTTATTATTTCATATGGTAAAGTATGAGCAATACAGCGCTGGGTACAGTGGGGGAAGTGTTCCCTCCAACTGCACACTGATACTTGAGGGTTACAGTTATTTATAGGGGTACTCATCAGTTTTTTTCAGCAGTTTCTATTTCCAATTTTTACTCATCAGCAAATTTTATTCCAAATTATTACATCACAATTCTATACACTATTGTGATTTTAATTTCTCAGGATGTATTTTCAAAGGACTATCCCCAGATTGTGATGGTCCAGTTTCCAAAAGAAGAAAGACGAATCCCATCTGGTGGAGTCCAGCTCCCCAGATGTGTCCACCTTTTAATTGCAGAGACTACAAATCTCGTAACAGTGATGTCCAGCTTCCCTTTGGTCGAAACTATAAATCCTTGATGTGATGTTCATCTTCCTTTCTCAAGCTGTTTTTCTCTGCTTCAATAAGGCGTGAGATAAGCATATTTCCAATATATATATTCCAAAGCTATAGTTTCAAGGATACAAGTAATATTCTAAAAATATACTTCAAAAGGTTATTATTGCAGAGCTTTTTTATGGATTAAATAGAAGCAAAAAGCAACATCCTTAACACCTTAATTCCAATGCCCCTAAACCAACCAGAGTTAATTGCAAACAAAAGATAGGTTCAAAGGCCTTTTTTCGTGCTTAATTTTCATCAGTTATTATTAGAATTCACAACTATCCCATTGTTGATGTCCACACATTTCTCATTCGCAAGTACACACTTCGCCTGTTTGTACCTGACACGAAACACAGCTTTGCATCTCACAGGCACATGAGGGATCTTTGGACTGTCACTTACAGACTGACATCCCAAAACATAAAAATAATCATGCATTTCCTCTTAAAAATAAAATTTACTGAATTAATAAAATTATAATTACTTTTCTTATTTATAAAAGTTATATTTGTGTTACCAAATTTGAATGTTTATATTAAAAAATCCATACCTTTTTAGCAAGCAAAAAATTTATTGCTCATTGGTTCTAAGGAACACAATTCCCTTCATTAATTCATTGACGAGTGTGGCTGTTGATTTCTCCTTCTTTATGCTAATTAGTCCTATTTTAAATCCTTCTGTCATCTTTTTTATCATTTTCACAGACAGGGTAAAAGGGGCCACTTTGGGGTTCCAGGGAGAACTTTCTGGGGCACATTTGGGGCAGTTCTGGGTCTGCGGAGGGAATTCAGAGAGAACTTGAGGGTCTGGAGGACACTTGGGGGAGCCGGGTGGGCACTTGGAGGGGCACTCAGGGATTCCGAGGGACAGTTCGGGGTCCGGGACAGCACTTGGGGGTCCCGGGGGGCCCTTGAAGGTCAGGGAGGGGAATTTGGAGCCCTGCGGGGTCCGGGGCAGCACTTGGGGGGGTCTGATTGGGCTCTCTGCGGCGCAGGGGGTGATGGGAGTTGTAGGCGCGGGTCTAATACAGTTTAACGGGGCCGGGGAGCATCACGGGAGTTCAAAGCGCAGCTGCAATGGCTCTCGGTGGGGCGCGGGGCATGATGGGAGATGAAGTCCTGGCTGGAAAAGCTCTGGACGTGCGCCGCGGAGCATGATGGGAGCCGTAGTCCCGGAAGTGGTTCGAACGCTTTGTTTAGGGGTCTGGGAAGGCACTTGGGGGACACTTTTGCGTCCGAGCCGCGACTTGAGATCCTCGTGGTAACGTAAACGGTTCGGGAGAACTTGCGGGGATCTCGGGGAGCTCTTCCCAGGCTCTTTAGGGCGTGGGGCACAGCAGGAGTTTTCGGCGCCGAACCGTGTTATGAGGGGTCTGGGGCCGCGGGGGATGAGAGGAGATGAATTCCCAGAAGTGGCTGTACCGGGCATCTGTGAGGTTGGGAGCACTTTGGGGGTCCGGGAACACTTCTGGGGGGTCCCGAATGGGCGCTGAGGGGGCACTGAGGGATCCTGGAGGGTCTGAGGGGCACTTAAGGGACAGAGGGGGGGCGGTACCGGGGTTCTGTGGAGCGCGGGGCATGACGGGCGTTGTAGGCCCCGCTCCAATGGGGCTCAATCGGGCCGCGGGGCATGACGGGAGTGTAGGCAAAAAGGAAAGATGGCTCCCAGCCGAGGACCGCCTTCGAGGCCCCTTTCCAGGCGCTGATTGGCTGTGGGTGGTGATGAGCGGAAGAGCCATGGAGGCGGGAACAGCCCATTCAACCTCTCCAGTCCCTCCCAGTACAGTGCAGTTCATCCCCAGTACAACCCCAGTGCCCCTCCAATCCCTCCCAGGACAGCCCAGTAAAACCACAGTTCCTCCCCAGTCCCTCCCAGTACACCTGAGTGTACATTCCCAGTCCCTTCCATTTCCTACTCAATGTCATCCACAGGATGCCCCAGTGTCTCCCAGTCTTCCCCAGTGTCCCCAGTATGTCCCAGTCCTCCCCATTGTCACTCCCAGTATGTCCCAGTGTCTCCCACAGCGTTCCCAGTGTTCCCCAGTATGTCCCAGTCCCCCCCAGTGTTTCCAAGGACAGTTTAATTTCTCTCGCTGCCCGTGGCAGCCAAACCCAGCAGTGGGGTCAGTGCAGTGCCCATGGGCACAGCCCCTTGCAGTGGCCCAGTGCAGCTTGGGCTGATGATCCACCCTCACAGCCGGCCCAGGGCAGCTCTGCAGTGGCTTTGGTGGCACCTGGGGCTGGCACACACCTGAGCAGTGTGTCTGTTTGCACTGGGGAAACTCAGGAGTTTGAGATTGTTGCAAAAAGCACAAAAAGGGAAAACCCCTCTTTGGCTGGGTGCAGCCAGCTCTCCAAGCACAGCAGCTCCCAGGGCAGTGAGGACAGACAGGATGGGGCTGGGCAATGTGGAGCAAGGTTGTCCACGCTGGGTCAGAGCTCCAGGCACAGCTTCTGTGAGTAGGCCAGGGCTGCTGAGGAGAGACCCTGGGTCAGTATCAATCACAGAATGCTGCAACCACCTCTGATCTAAAGAGAAATAAAAGACACTCTTTAAAATAGGAATGTGTATTTCTTACAAGTTCTTTGAAATCTTTTTCCATAACTGGACTAGGAAAACTTTAATAACCCTCTCAGGGCTTTGGTGTTGTTTACATCAGACTCAGTGCCTGAGAGTGTCTTGAAAAAACTTCTCAAAAACTCAAAGTTAAATTTAGACTCCAAATTTTCTTGAAGTTTTAATGGATCCCACAGAGGGACTCGACTGGGAAAATGTCCCCAGGTTCCAGGTAGAGCAGAACACAGGAGGCAGTGATGACCGGTGGGGACAAGCAAGGCAAAGGTATCTCTGATAGTGGAGCCCTGAAAAATGTTAAAAATAGTCTTTGAAAATATTGGGCTTTGTGATTTCTCAGATCACTGCAGCTGCGTAGGCACTTTGATAAAAGATATAATTGTTAGATGTGGTGATTGTTTAGTAATTAAATATAATTATTATATAACCATAAGAAGAATTGTGAGAAACTATGTTGGAAATTTAAAGGGGGCTATGTTTAGCTGAAATCTGTGTATACAAAAGAACAATTTAAGTTTAATAATTAACATGAAAGTTATGTAATGATAGAGTATAAAACACGTTCACCTCAAATGTATGGTCAGAATCAGATTTGGGTGGAAACTACCCCGATTCCCAGAGCTCTTGAATAAAAAGCACCGCATATAATCGCTGATGTGATTATGTGTTTTTGAATGCTAACATCTCTGGTGCTGAGCAAACCTGGATGTGTTCCAGGAATGCAAAGGGCCAAGGCCTGAGCCCCAGCCCCTGGCCAGGCAGATCCTGTCCCTCCCTCATTTCTCAGGGCTCTTCCTGGGATGGGCACTGGCATGTGGGGATGGGCAATGCCAAGGGCAGGAGCATGGGGCAGCCCCTGCCAGGCTGCTGAGCAGGGACAAGGAGGCAATGAGGCCCCAGGCCTGAAAGGGTCACTTGTCCCCTTGTGGCCTCAGGCCCAGGGCCAGCAGCCATGGCCAAAGTGCTGCCCAAGTTGGCTCTGTCAGGGCTGTCTTGCAGCTGCTGCCCATCCCTGTGCCCTGTGCAGCCCAGGCTGTCCTACGGTGTCCCTGCCCTGCGCCTCTGTCCCTGCAGGCTGTCGGCCCTGAGCACTGAGGGAGGGACAGGATCTGCCTGGCCAGGGGCTGGGGCTCAGGCCTTGGCCCTTTGCATTCCTGAAACACATCCAGGATTGCCCAGCACCAAAGACACCTTTGCCTTGCTTGTACCCACCGGTCATCACTGCCTCCCGTGTTCTGCTCTACCTGGAACCTGGGGACATTTTCCCAGTCGTGTCCCTCTGTGGGATCCATTAAAACTTCAAGAAAATTTGGAGTCTAAATTTAAATTTGCGTAAACTTGAGAAGTTTTTTAAGACACTCTCAGGGACTGAGTCTGATGTAAACAACACCAAAGCCCTGAGAGGGTCATTAAAGTTTCCTAGTCCAGTTATGGAAAAAGATTTCAAAGAACTTGTAAGAAATACACATTCCTATTTTAAAGGGTGTCTTTTATTTCTCTTTAGATCAGAGGTGGTTGCAGCATTCTGTGATTGATACTGACCCAGGGTCTCTCCTCAGCAGCCCTGGCCTACTCACAGAAGCTGTGCCTGGAGCTCTGACCCAGTGTGGACAACCTTGCTCCACATTGCCCAGCCCCATCCTGTCTGTCCTCACTGCCCTGGGAGCTGCTGTGCTTGGAGAGCTGGCTGCACCCAGCCAAAGAGGGGTTTTCCCTTTTTGTGCTTTTTGCAGCAATCTCAAACTCCTGAGTTTCCCCAGTGCAAACAGACACACTGCTCAGGTGTGTGCCAGCCCCAGGTGCCACCAGAGCCACTGCAGAGCTGCCCTGGGCCGGCTGTGAGGGTGGATCATCAGCCCAAGCTGCACTGGGCCACTGCAAGGGGCTGTGCCCATGGGCACTGCACTGACCCCACTGCTGGGTTTGGCTACCACGGGCACCGAGAGAAATTAAACTGTCCTTGGAAACACTGGGGGGGACTGGGACATACTGGGGAACACTGGGAACGCTGTGGGAGACACTGGGACATACTGGGAGTGACACTGGGGAGGACTGGGACAACCTGGGAACACTAGGAATGCTGAAGGGGAATCTGTGGACTGGGATGGACTGTGGGGGTGCACTGAGACAGACTGGGACATACCAGGACATACCAGGACATACTGGGAGTGATACTGGGAGATACTGGGTCAAACTGGGGACACTGGGGCCATTGCAGAGCAGACTGGGGACACTGGGGCATCCTGTGGATGACACTGGGCGGAACTGGAAGGGACTGGGAATAAACTCAGGTGTCTTGGGAGGGACTTGGCTGTACTGGGAGGGGCTGAAGGGGCACTGGGATTGTACTGGGTTCTACTTGGGATCAGCTGGTCTGTACTGAGGATGAACTGGGCTGTACTGGGAGGGAATGGAGAGGGAATGAGCTGTTCCGGTCTTCACCGCATCCCATTTGCCGAGGCTTCCGCCCATCAGCACCCGCAGTCAATCAGCGCCTGGAAAGGGGCCTCGGGGGCGGTGCCTAGGGTGGGCAACATATTTTCATTGGGCTTACGACTCCCGTCATGCCCGGCAGCCCGATTGAGCCCCATTGGAGCCGAGACTACAACGCCCGTCATGCCCCGCGGTCCGCAGAAGCCCCCCCCCCCCCCCCCCCCCCCCGTATCCGCCCCCTCTTTGTCCCTTAAGTGTCCCCCAGACCCTCCAGGATCCTTCAGTGCCCCCTCAGCGCCCATTCGGGACCCCCCAGAAGTGTTCCCGGACCCCCAAAGTGCTCCCAACCTCACAGATGCCCGGTACAGCCACTTCTGGGAATTCATCTCCTCTCATCCCCCGCGGCCCCAGACCCCTCATAACACGGTTCGGCGCCGAAAACTCCTGCTGTGCCCCACGCCCTAAAGAGCCTGGGAAGAGCTCCCCGAGATCCCCGCAAGTTCTCCCGAACCGTTTACGTTACCACGAGGATCTCAAGTCGCGGCTCGGACGCAAAAGTGTCCCCCAAGTGCCTTCCCAGACCCCTAAACAAAGCGTTCGAACCACTTCCGGGACTACGGCTCCCATCATGCTCCGCGGCGCACGTCCAGAGCTTTTCCAGCCAGGACTTCATCTCCCATCATGCCCCGCGCCCCACCGAGAGCCATTGCAGCTGCGCTTTGAACTCCCGTGATGCTCCCCGGCCCCGTTAAACTGTATTAGACCCGCGCCTACAACTCCCATCACCCCCTGCGCCGCAGAGAGCCCAATCAGACCCCCCCAAGTGCTGCCCCGGACCCCGCAGGGCTCCAAATTCCCCTCCCTGACCTTCAAGGGCCCCCCGGGACCCCCAAGTGCTGTCCCGGACCCCGAACTGTCCCTCGGAATCCCTGAGTGCCCCTCCAAGTGCCCACCCGGCTCCCCCAAGTGTCCTCCAGACCCTCAAGTTCTCTCTGAATTCCCTCCGCAGACCCAGAACTGCCCCAAATGTGCCCCAGAAAGTTCTCCCTGGAACCCCAAAGTGGCCCCTTTTACCCTGTCTGTGAAAATGATAAAAAAGATGACAGAAGGATTTAAAATAGGACTAATTAGCATAAAGAAGGAGAAATCAACAGCCACACTCGTCAATGAATTAATGAAGGGAATTGTGTTCCTTAGAACCAATGAGCAATAAATTTTTTGCTTGCTAAAAAGGTATGGATTTTTTTATATAAATATTCAAATTTGGTAATACAAATATAGCATAACTTTTATAAATAAGAAAAGTAATTATAATTTTATTAATTCAGTAAATTTTACTTTTAAAGGAAATGCATAATTATGTTTTGGGATGTCAGTCTGTAAGTGACAGTCCAAAGATCCCTCATGTGCCTCACAACTGCTGTCAAGGACAGAGCTTGAAGCCCTCCCCAAGGACTGAGACTGAGACCCTTCAAATTCTAACCCAGGGGTGCTGGCCTGACTGGAGCGGGGTGTCTGCCATGGGAAGCGGGATGTTTCCCATAGGAACCAGTCCTGAAACAACGGGCCCCGCTCACTGCTGGCACCGGTTTGTGCTGTTCAGAACTGGGCTGTCTGTACCTGTTCTCAATGGATTTATTCTCCACTGTTCCCTCCATGTGCCGTCCTGCTCCCCTCCTGGCAGTAGATTATAAAAGAGCCCTGAGTTAACCAAAGACTTTGAGACTCTCCCCGATGTGACAAGACAGATCTGTTGGCCGGACCACGAGGATTTCATCTCTCTCTTGGCAGCTATTCCCCCCCTCCTTTTCTCTGTCTCTCTATCCTTTATCTGCTTTCTAATCCTTGTGTTGCATCTGCTGTGGGCACTCAATGAAAGGTGCATTTGTTTTGGTTAATACTGAAGGTCCCCTGCTGTGTGTCTTTGCACTCTGAGATCAGTAAAATGAACCATCGTGACCCCCCTTGTGCCAGGGGATGGTGACACGGCCTGATGGGGTTGCTGCCCACAGCATGTGAACGTGATCTCCTTGGTGGCGACTACACTGGTTCATCTGCTCTTGCTTTCTGGTCTGCCTATCCCAGAATTACCTATGCCACCTGCTTTTCTTATATTGTGGTTCTCTGTGGTTCCTTCAACAGTCAGCCCTTCTTAAGTTCACTCTTGGAATAGGGGATCATCACCTCCCATATCATATCGAGTGCAGTGGAATGCACTTGAATGCATTTTGCCTGCATTCAAAAGATGGTCCCTGTTTTTGCTTTACTGTGGAATCTCTGTTTGTATTTTCTACCTCTGTCGAGGCCTGGATTGAAGGTACTTGAGATGATATTTTGCGTTCAGATTCAGGTGGTTTTTGTTTCTTATCAGTGACACAGCCTCACAACCGTGAGTTCTGCAGCCTTTCATCTAAGGCACAAAATGGCTCAGTATCTCTTGTTACAAGGCCTGGATGGTACCAAGGAGACCATGGTGATACTGGGGATCCAAGGAGACCGTGGTGACACCATGGAAACTCATGGAACCATGGGCATTGTGACACAGCAGGGCTTCATGGAACCAAGGAGTCAATTGGGACTCTACCAAACCTCATGGAACCAAGGGCCCATTGTGACACTGAAGAACTTCAGGGACCCAAGAGTCTCTTGTGACACAGGGGGTACTCATGAAACCATGGAGACCATTGTGAACCTTCAAGGCCTGATGGAACCAAAGGGTCATTCTGGCACTTCTGAGCCCTGGAACCAAAGGGACCACAGTGACACAGTGGGGCTCTGTGGAACCAAGGGGCCACGGTGACATTGTGGAGTGTCATTGAACCAACTGTCCATGGTGACACTGCAGGGCCTGATGGAATCATGGGCACCATTGTGACACTGCAGGGTGTCATGGAAGCAAGGGGCCATTGTCACACGATGGGGCCTCTTGGGATCCAAGGGCAGTTGTGATACCATGGAAATTATGGCAGCTGTGGCACCATGAAAGCAAGGAGACCATTGTGACCCTACAGGACCCCATGGAACTAAGGATTCATGGAACAGTGCAGGACACATGGAACGGAGGGGCCATAGGGAAGCTGTGGAACCAAAAGAGGCAATTGTGACACTGTGGGCCCCCATGGATCCAAAGGTCCATTTTGACATTGCAGGGGCTCATGAATTAGATGAGATTTATAGTCCTTGCAATTAAAAGGTGGACCCACATCTGGAGAGCCAGACCTCACCAGCTGGGAGACTTCTTCCTTCTTTTGGAAACCGAACCACCACCATCTGGGGATACTCCTTTCTGGGAAACATCCTGAGAAAAACTAAATCACAATAGTGTATAGAATTGTGACGTAAAAATTGGGACTAGAAACTGCTGAGAAAGCTGATGAGTACCCCTATAAATACCTGTAAGCCTCAACTATGGGTGTTCAGTTGGAGGGAAAACCCTCCCCCACGGTACCCAATGCTGTATTGCTCATGCTTTACCATATTAATTAATAAATTGATTGCTGCTTGAATATTGGGCTAGTCAAGTTTCTCATTTATAACACAGTGCTCAGTGGATGCTCGAGGGGTCTCTGTACCTCATGCCTTGGGAATGCCTGGGAGGGGCTGGGGGGTTGTCCCTGTCCCTGTCACCCCAGGCCATTCCCCAGGGGTGTCCCTGTCCCTGTCACCCCAGGCCATTCCCCAGGGGTGTCCCTGTCACCCCAGGCCATTCCCCAGGGGTGTCCCTGTCACCCCAGGCCATTCCCCAGGGGTGTCCCTGTCCCTGTCACCCCAGGCCATTCCCCAGGGGTCTCCATCATTCTCACCCCAGGGAATGCCTGGGGGGTCTCCCTCCCTCTCACCCCTGTGCCAGGGGGTGCTCGGGGCAGTCTCTGTCCCTCTCAGCCCAGGGGATGCTCGGGGCTCTCTGTCCCCTGGCCCTGGGGGATGCTCGGGGGGGTCTCCATCCCTCTGGCCTCAGGCAATGCCTGTGCAGGGCTGGGCACCAGGGGCTCTGTGTCCCTCTCACCGCTGAGGCTGCTCGGGGCTGGGGGGGGGCTCTGCCACCTTCTCACCCCTGGGGAGGCTGGGGGGGGTCTCTGTCCCTCTCAGCCCTGCTGGGACCCCACCCAAACATCATCGGGGGCACAGGGACAGAGACACCCCCAAAGCCCCAGCAGGGCTGAACCTGGGATTTGGTTTGGGGCTGAGGATTTAGGAAGGGGCTGGAATTGGGGCTGGGCTTGGAGTTGGGGCTGAGATTTGGATTTGAGCTGGGATTGGGTTAAGGCTAGACATGGGATTGGCTTTAGGGCTGGGATTGGGATTGGGTCTGGGGCTAGATGAGTCTGGCACTGGGATGGGATTAAATACAGAACTGTGAGTGTGTCTAAACATGGAGTGAGATTGAGACCAGGATCAGGGTCAGGTTTGGGACTGAGCTCACCCAGAGCAGGACAGGAGGGGATGTCACTGTGGGAAGGTTTGGGGAAAATCCTGATTTGGGGAAAAACAAGGTGTGAATGCCTTGGGTTGGGGATTCCTCCCACACAAGTCCATCTCTAGAAGTCACCTGATGTCCATAAAAACCTCCAAAAATCAAGAGTGTATAAAAAAAAGCCACCAGGAGTGTCCCATTTCCAGTCTCATCCCTCTGGGGTTCTGGTGGTCCCCTGTCTCTGGGCTGTTGGGGATCCCATGGGTCCTGGGGATCCCCCTTCTCCAGGGTCCTGCTAAGGGATGTAGGCGGATTTTGGGATCCCAAGGTCCCTCTCTCCAGCCTCCCCTCAATCCAGCCACTTGGGGTTCCCCCCTCTTCCCACCACCCTGTCCTGGTTTAGGGCAAATTTGGGAGAAAACCCCAAAAAGGGGTTTCCTCTAGAATGCAGATTCAGCAGCCCCACCCTCAGCCAGTTCGGGAAAATATTTCCTTGGAGAAAAGTGGAAAAAACCGCTTTATTTAACAGGCAAAGCATTCACCAGCACAAAAATTGAACAATATTAAGCAATAAAACCTCCTGCTGCTGGAAAATAGGTGACAAACTCCCAAAGTCCTTCCTTGGGCTGGGGCTTGGCTGACTCAGTGTCTTATCAGTCTCTTATCAGTCTATTATCAGTCCCTTATCAGTCTCTTATCAGTCTCTTATCAGTCCCTCCTGTATTGGAAATGCCGCCAACCAGGCTCAGCCCGGTGGGCCACAGGTGGGAGCTGCCGGTGGTGTTCTGGTTATTCAGTCCAGAGCAGGTTTAAACAGCTCCAAAGAAAAAGAAAAACCACAGTCCAGGGAACTTCTCTGCCTCAGAGAGCTAAAAACTAACTAAAAGCAAAGGAGAGCTCAGTCCTGCCCTCTGTCCATCCAGGAGCCAGAATGTGGAGGAGTGAGAGCAGTGTATGAAAACAAACTGCAGCTTCTTCCTCCTCCCCTTGGCTCTCAGAACCAGCCTTAAAGGTGTAGAACTCATTTCTGGGCTAAAGGGACCGATGGGGCACGAGCATCATGAAGTCACCCCAGGACGCGCCCCTGTCAGGGTCAGGGGGTCCCGTCCCCGTCTCATCTCCGGGCTGCCGGGGGTGCCCCAGCTCCGGTATCGCCCCTTCCCCTCTCCCCGCCCCGGGGGTCCCCCGTTCCACAGCCCCGGCTCTCACGGGGATCCCCAAAACCAATGTCCCGCCCCGTCGGTACCGGGCCATCCCCACGTGGACCCCCGGGACCCTCCCGAGGGGCGATCGCGGCTCCTCTGCCCCCGAAAAAGCTCCTCTTAGGGAGCCCGGAGATACCCGGGGCTCGAGTCTGGGATCTGCCGGCTCCGAACACGCTCCAAAAAAATCCTCCCGGACACCCCTGGCTGGAGTTATTTGGGAATTTAGCTACTTGAGCTGGAGTACTTGTGGGACTTTTAGCAGCCCTGTGCTCCTCACCTTTGAGTAAATGAACTTTATCAGTCACTCTAATATCATTTTCTCCCTCTCCTCCAGTGATTTTAATAAACTTTTCAAGGAAGGACAACAAAATATTTTCTTTTTCACTGGCCACCCACAACAGTCATTTTCCTCATCATTTCTCCCATAAGCTCCCCAGGAGGAAGGAGGGACTGTGTCCAAGTTTCCAAGAGTTCTTCCAGAAAAAACCACAACCTCCTCAGAGGGAACCATGATGTTGTCAAAGGCACTTGCGGTCAGACAACAGTGCCCTGAACTCACTGTGCCAAAATAATGTCACAGTCTGGTTACGCGAATTGTTAGAGATGCCTCTGCCCCAATTAAGGTGCTAACGAAACCAATCCAAGGCGAATTTTACTGGACAGTAAATGTGACGTAGAGAGAGAGATGGAAAGAAAGAGAAAAGGGGGGAGAGCAAGGGAGTGACAGGGACAGAGACCTCCCCTGGGGCAGGGCAAGTGTGACATTGTCCCCTGTGTGTGTGACCTTCCCAGGGTGGGGGTTTTACACCTGAGCCAGTTTGGGTAAGGGGGGTGGTGTTCACCCCCTGAGCAGGGATTACCCCACTGTTTCAGGCTGCAATGTAAGATGGAACCAAATGCATGTTTTCAATCCCCATCTTCATCAACTGCTATAAACAGGTGGGGCAGTGTTCTTTCTCTTCCATGACTCAGCCCTGATAATGCCCTCCAGGGGAGAGATCTTCTGGGAATGGGCCATTGAGTGTCACTGCAGGACTGATAAAATTCCATCATCCCATTGTGGGATGCTCCGCCCAGGGGGAGGATCCAAGCATTCCTACCTGGATATAAGCTGAGCCTTGCAACACCAGGAGCAGCTTGCCTACTGGATTCCCAGAGGACAAGAGCTCCAGAACCACCACTGGACCTTCAGAGGAAGACCAGACCCTTCTACAGGATCACTGCTTGGACAGAATCACGTTCATCACTCCAACAGGACTGAAGCCACCATTTAATGGGACTGCAGCCACCAGCCTGACCAGCAACAGGGTGTCAGGTTATATCCTGACTCTGTCAGTTTAAGGCTGTGTTTCTGTATCATTGTCTTTACAGTAATTTTGTTATTAAATTGCAATTCTGGCTTAGATTCTCCCCCAGGTGTGCCTTCAATCCAGTACAAAACTCAATGTGCTCACCCTTGTTTTCCTCCTAAAACAGGATTTCCCATTCCTAAAACTTTGCCAGATGAGGGAGGATGTGGAAGGGGCTAACAGCGGGCCTGTTAGCTAAAGGAGCGAGAAGAAGCTGAGAAGTAAGAAGAAACTGATAAGGAGCTCTCTCCAAGGCTGTAACCAAAGAGACCGAGAGAAGAAAGATAGAAGAACTTTGCAGCTGGATGAAGAATTTTTAGAAAGTTACTTAAGTCACTATAACTTCTCACCAATAGTATTATGTTGATTTATTGTGGCCAATAGTAAAGATAGAAGAAGCATAAACAATTAGAAAGTGTATAAAAATCAGCCATGTTCAATAATAAAGTGTTGCCAACTGAAACTGCTCGTAGTCTCTGCTTTATTTTGTGACCGCCTCGACAGGAGGAGGCTGCGAGGAAGACGAAGGAGCCCCGGGACACCCAGGCAGGTGAGGAGGAAGTCAGTGCCCCTTTCCCCCTCTCTCCTGCTCCATCTCCCAGCCCAGCACAGCCCCCGGCTGCAGGACAACCCTGCTGCCAACCCCGTCCTGCCGGGGATGCACTGGGGGGATCTCCTTCCCCTTCCCTGTGGCACGGAGGCAAATCCCATCCTCTCCTTGTCCTTCCTCCCCCAGGGAAGAAGCTGAGGATGGAGATCAGGGAGGACAAATCCCCACAGCAGAACCTTTTGGAAGAGGCCGTTTTGAGCGACTCCACAGTGCAGCATTCCAATGGGGAGGAACATCCTCGGAGATCCCACAGGAAGAGGGGCTGCAAACCCAGCCCAGGGTGCTCTGAGGAGGAAAGACCCACCCTGAGCCAGGAAGGTGGACAGAGCTTCAGCCAGAGCTCAGAGCTGGTGGTCCATGGGCAGCTTCAGAATGGGGAGAAGCCCCACAAGTGCTTGGAGTGTGGGAAGAGCTTCAGGCAGAGCAGCACCCTGATCAGCCACCAGATGATCCACACTGGGGAATGGCCCTACGAGTGTGGGGAGTGTGGGAAGGGCTTCAGCTGCAGCTCTGCCCTCATCACCCACCAACGCATCCGCACTGGGGAGAGGCCCTATGAGTGTCCCCAGTGTGGGAAGAGCTTCCCCAGCAGCTCTCACTTGACCGGACACCCACAGAGCAACCGCTAAGGGAAGCCCTGCAAGTGCTCCAACTGCAGGAAGAGCTTCCTGCACTGCTCCAACTCCATGACCCACAGGAGGATCCACGTTGTTCAGAGCCTTGGTGACCCACATTCCCTTTGATCTATGTTGGGAGGACACCTGGCTGGTTATCATTTTGTTTTGGCCCTAATTTTCTTCTGATTTTTCTTTATCACTCTAAAACACCTGAAATAGGATTAAAAGAAAGTTATTTATTAAAGATGTCCAAAGTCCCACCATATAACAGGTATTTCAGATGGACTGAATGGTTTAAAGATTTATTCTGGGAGATTAGTGGGTCCTTGGGGGATTTCAGGAAGTCTTCTCCATCTCTGCACTCCAAAACTCAAGATGGTTCACCTCAAAATGTCTCAATCCCACTGAAAACAACTCAATCTTACTTCAAAAGGGCTCAATCCCACCTCAAATTGGCTTGTTTCCACCTTAAAAAAACTCAGTCCAATGCCAAAATTACTCAGTTCCACAGCCTCCAGGGTGAGATGGGATTGGAAGGAGATTGGGAGAAGTGGGATCCAAATTTGAGAGTGTGGCTTGGGGATTGTCTGGGGCTGGGTGGGTGGGATATATTTTGATAGTAAATAAAACTTTCAGAATTACTGATTGCTCTCATATTCCTTTTCAGTCAGTTCTGGTTTGTTTTTCAGAGTGCCACCTTCTCAGCTGATTGTGTTTGTGTCCCCCTTTCTCTCCTGCCTCTCTTTGCCTGCTCTCTTTCTCTCTCAGTGTCTCCCTTGACCCAGGGCAGCTCCCACCAAAGACCCTGCCCTGATTTCAATCCCAATCCAGGAGCTACAACAACCATGGGTGAAGTTATGAAGGCTGGCAGTGAAATGTCACTGTAGGATCTTGCTCCACTTGGCTTTTGGCTCCTTCTTGGGAGCTTTGCTTTCCAGGGCAGGAACATCTTTTCCTGGCTGGGAACTGGAATTCCAGCCCCTGGCAGTGTGTGCCATGGATCCCAGAGGGGCATTCCCGAGGTTCCCAGGGTGCTGCTCCTGCCGTGCCTCCCAAGGAGCTGTGCAGGGCCAGGGGACAAGGTCCAGCAGCTCTGTTGGTTCTGCAGTGCCACAAGGGCCCCTGGTTCCATGAGTTTCCCGACTGCCAGCAGCAGTTCCTTGGTTCCCGTGATGCCCTGCTGCTGTGTCACCATGGATATTTGGTGCCATGAAGTTCCTCAGTGTCACAATGGCCTCCTTGGATGGGCAGTGTCACCATGGACCATTGGCTCCATGCAGCCCCGCTGGGTCACCATGGACTCCTTGGTTCCATGAGGCTCTGGGGGTGTCTCCATGGTCTCCTTGGATCCACAGTGTCACAATTGACCACTGGATCCACGGGGCTCTGCTGTGTCACCATGGCCCCTTGGTTCCATGGGACCCCAGGGTCACAATTGACTCCTTGCTTCCATGTCGCCCCCTCAGTGCCAAAATGGCCCCTTTGTTCCATGAGGAACACAAAAGTTTTGTAGAAACATTGAGCAAATACTGCTTAACACACCTGGGAACATCTGTTTGCATTCCAAAGAGAGGTTAAAGGTGAGGATGGCACCAGCAGCCTCCATCTGCAACAGAGATCCTGGGAAAGGACAGGGACAGAGAATTCAGCTGCAAGACAGAGAATTCTGCTTCCAGAGATCATTTCTGCTCACATTGTCCCTTGGAGAAAGGTGACACCATTCCAGGCAGCGTGGACTGAGCAGGTGGTTCCTGAGTGGGCTTTGCTGTTCAGGAAACCTGCTCAGGCTTTTCCACTCTTTCCTCACCAACAGGAAAACTTCTCCTGGGCCTGTGTGCAGGCAGAGCCCTGAGGAGAGCAGGTGGCACACGGTGCAATGGGCTGGGACATGGAGCAGCAGAGCTCAGGGACAAGGTTCTGCTGCAGGGGACAGGGATGTCAGTGCCAGGTGGGCCATGTCAGACACGGTGAGGCTGGGGGTGAGGAGCAGCTTGTTCAAACAGGGTCAGCCCTCAAGGGGCTCATTCTTCTTTGTGCCCAGACTTCCTAAGGAGACATTCAGCATCAAGATCACCTGGGGAATGCCTCTATCAGCTCTTCCCTGATCTAGAAAATAAAAAAAAAATACTCACTTGATTAATAAAAATGTCATGAGGTGTACTTTGAAATCTTCCTCCTTAACAGAACAACAAACTGAGTCCAATCAGCTGCACAAGCCCTGGAGACTTGACGATCACCAAAGGAAGAGAAAGAGCCTTTGAGGACTTTCTGTATTTTAATGATCCCCACAGTGGATTTGGGGCTGAGTCCAGGACCCTCAGGCACTGAGAGAAGGCTGAAGAAGCTGCTCAAGGAGTCAGAAGCAAAACTCCAAGTCTCTTGGAGCATCACTGGGCCCCACTGAGGGCAGGGAGGGCCAAAGGCTCCCCAGGGACTGCTGAGAGCAGATCCTTGAGGCCAGGATTGCAGGGAGCCCAAGCCTCTGAGCAGGGAACTGCAATGCTGAGCAAGGCCTGGGCTGCCTGGGGGAAGCAGAAAGGCCAAGCCCTGAGCCCAGCCTGGGACAGCAGGGCCTGTCCCTCACGGGTGGCTCGGGGCTGTTTGTGGGGCACTGGGATGTGAGGGGCAGCAAGGACAAATGCCATAAACCTGTGTGACACTGCAGACCCTCATGGAACCAAGGGGCCAGTGGGACACTGTGGGAAGTTGTGGAACCAAGGGGATCATTGTGGCACTGCTGGGGCCATGGAACCAAGGGGCCAGTGGGACACTGTGGGGCTTCATGGAAACAAGAGGCCACTGTGAGCCTGCAGGGCTGGAACACCCCAGAACACTGAAATGCTGGGGGTTACCAAAAGTTCCTCTCCTTCAGTTTGGTGCACAGGAGAAACACTCAACATGGACAGATGCAAAGAATATTCTTCTTTTAAGAAAGGGACCCACAAGGATCATCAAGTCCAGCTCTTAAGAGAATGGCCCACACAGGGATTGAAACCACATTTTCGGTAATACCAGGAACATGCTCTAATCAACAGAGCTAAGAGGTCAAAATGACACAAAATTTTACTGGCACAATATAGACAATCAAGGAACTTTTGCAAAGGGTTTAATACAACATCCACTTCAACAGAAAACGCTTATCATAGTATTAACTTCATAAACATAGCCCATTTAACCTAAAACCCTTTAACCCTTAAGATGTTAAGTTACCCAAAAATGTACCAGGTATGCAGGATTAGAAGGAGAAGAAATAGGGAACAGAAAGACAGAAGAGCCATAGAAAGACACACACATAGGTATCAACTGCTCAGGTTCCAGTATCATCAACAAAGGAACCCCAGGAGAAGGCAGGCTCCAGACCCTGGGCTGGCCTCATGCTCCAGCTTTAAACCCCCTGGGCCTTTGTGGCCCCGCCCCTGGGGTGGGACTGCCAGTTGCTTGTCCAATCAGAGCCAGGGTAGTCACCAGTTGCTGGTGTATGATTGATTGACAGTTCAGCCAATCAGAGCTGGGTTAGCACCGCCCCTGCTGTGTGATTGACAGCTCTGCCAGACCAGGGCTGGGGGCAGGGCTCTGTCCCACCGCAAACCAAGGCCTGACCCGGCCCTGGCCCCACACGGGCATTCCAAGCATCCCAAAGTGTCTCAGGACATGGATCTCATCCAGCCTCTGACAGCGACCACGGTGACACTACGGAACCTCATGGAGCCTTGGGTCAGTTGTGACAATGGAGATCCAAGGACACCACGGAACCTCATAGAATCAAAGAGACCATTGTGCAACTCAGGAGCCCTATGGAAGCAAGGATCAATGATCAAACATTGGGGTCCATAGAAACAAGGAGCCATTGTGACACAGCGGGGCCACATGGAGCCACGGGAACCCTGTGACTCTGTTGGATGTCATGAAAACAAGAAGCTATTGTGACATTGCCAGACCTCATGGAATCAAGGAGAATACTGTGACTGTGGGGATCCATGAAATCAAGGGAACATTGAACAAGTCTGTCTGGTTTGGCCTCCTGAGGGCTGTCTGACAGGTCCCACTGAATTTGGCATGTCAAGGGCCATTCCCATCTGACCTTGAAGCACTGGGGCTCTGTGCTTTTATTCCTATGGAAAAGAACTGTCTTTCTTGTCTAGGCTCACATAGCTGAAATTAGGATTCTACCTCTAAAATTCCATATATTCAAGGGTTACTCTCCAAAATAATCTACCAATACAGCCAGGTCTGGCAAGCCTTGGCCTCTGGTGACTGCCTCTCATCTGCCCCTGCACCACTGGAGCTCACATGTTTCCTACTTATGGAGTCCATTGTGACACTGTGGGGTGTTGTGGAACCAATGGGCCATGGTGACACTGCAGGCCCTTGTGGAACCTGTTACACTGTTGGAACTTGTGGAACCAAGGGTAGCATTGTGACACTGTGAGTACCATGGATCCATGGGGCCATTGTGGCACTGTGGAGTCTTGAGGAACCATGGAGACCATTGTGACACTTTGAGGTCTACTGAAACGCAGAGGACATTGTGACCCTGCAGGGTACCATGGATCCAAGGGGCCACTGTGACACTGTGGGGCCTCGTGGAACCAAGGACATCTTTGTGGCTCTGTTGGGCCGCATGGTCCCAAGGGGCCAGTGTGAAGCAGCAGGGCTTTGTGGAAACAAGAGGCCATTGCTTCATTTTAGGGCCTCATGGAGCCAAAGGGCCGTTGTGATCCTGCAGGGCACCGTGGATCCATGGAAAGCATTGTGGCATTGCAAGGCCCCATGGAATCATGGAGACCATTGTGACACTCTGGGGCCTCATGGACGGAAGGGGCCATTGTGACACTGTGGGAACTTGTGGAACCAAGGGAATCATTGTTGCACTACTGGGCCCCAATGGAAGCAAGGGGCCATGGTGACACAGAGGGGCCCCAATGGAACCCAAAGGCCATTAGGACACAGTGAGGCCTTGTGGAACCATGGAGACCATTAAGATCCTTAAGGACTTGTGTAACCAAGGGGCCATTATGACACCTGAGGGCATCATGGAAGCCAGAGAACCATTGTGGCACTGCAAGGCCTCATGGAAGCAAGGAGCCATTGTGACACTGCAGGGCCCTGTGGAAGCAAGGGAACATGAAATAGGTGTGGCTGCCTTGGCCTCCCAGGGGTCACCTGAAAGGTCTGGCTGACCTTGGAATGTGGAAGGCCACTCCCATCTGCCCCTGAAACACTGGGGCTCTGGGCTTTCCTTCTTTTTATGGAAAAGAAATGTCCATCTTTTCCAGGTATCCATGGCCAAAATTTGGATTCCACCTCCAAATTTCTGTGTATTCAAGGATTGCTGCCAGACAAAAGCTGCCAGGACAGACAGGTCTGGCTGGTCTTTAACTCCTGAGTGCCAGAACTCACCTGTTTTCCAAACACTGGAAAGGGCTCTCTGCTTTTCTATGTATGGAAAAAAATCATCCTTCTCCAGGAACAAATGTCTGAAATTAGGTTTCCACATTCATAATTTTGAATATCCAAGGCTTGTTCCGAGCAAACCTGCCAGGACAGACAGGTCAGGCTTTCCTTGGCCTCTGGTGGTTGCTGTTCATCAGCTCCTAAACACGAGGGCTCCGTGGTTTCCTTCCTATGGAGACCAATGTGACACTTGGGAGCCTTGTGAAATGAAGGGGCCATTGTGACACTGCAGGGTACCATGGATCCAAGGGACCATTGTGACAATGTGGAACCTCGTGGAACCAAGGACATCATTGTGGCTCTGCTGGGCCACATGGTCCCAAGGGGCCAGAGCAAATCAGCAATGTGGGAGTTAGCCTGGCTGTAACTCAGAGTCAGACAGATTTTACCCTGGAAGAACTGGGTGCAAGTTTCAAGCCCTGGGAATCATTTGTTTAACTTAGGGTGAGCTTGAGAGTTCCCCCATAAGCCTTTAGTGTTGTTTTGCTGAGTTGTCCAAGTTCTACTCCCCTATTAGTTACTTGTTTCCCCTATATGGTTATTGTTCTAGAGTGTTCTACCCCCAAGTGTACATGTTGTTTCTTCCCCTTTGTCTCAGATCTTTGGATCCTGCCCCAATACTGTTCTCAATTTCTTCATGTTTATTGTTTTTCACTCTGTTATTAAAGTTCCTTTTAAGCAACTCCATTGATCCTGCTCCTTTTCATTTTTGCCACCCTCGCCCTGAAGTCAGGGAACCAGAGAGGTTTGTCACAGCCACCCTCATTGTGACCTTTGGCGCCCGAACAGGGACCATGACACTCAGGGCTCCCTGTGTCAGTCACGTCAGCTGGGGTTAGCTGATGGATAGGCCAGCGCTCCCCGGGATTTTGGATTGTGCTGGGCCCGGCGGATTCATCGTTGCTTCAAGGGACCTTGTCCAGAATTGGCAGGGACAATGACAGTTTCACCTGCAGAGGATTGCAGGTGGGTTTGGGGAAATTCAAGACATTTATTGCCCATTTTGCCACTGTGTTTTTACAATATGCACCCATGTCCCATAATTGATTTGGGGTGTTCTCGTGGCTCTTCCCCATAAGGTGGAAAAAGAGAAAAATGGGCAGCCAGATGTCCAAATTAGAAAGCAGCATATATGGATGCTTTATGTTAATTCTCACTGATCATGACAAAATATTTTCAAAGAATGAATTCAAATCAATCATGAGGTGGATCACTAAAAATATTCCAGATGCCTCTGCTCATGAAATCCATACCACTGTATTTTGGGACTCAGTGGGAGTTAAACTGTACAACGTTTCAATCAAAAGGGACCCCATTGCACCCCGCATGCTCCCCATCTTCCACACCATCCTTGAGACCCTTCACAAGCAAGCAGTGTGCTGAAAACTCGATCCGTTGGTCACTCCTAACTTGGGACCTCCCCTCAAACCTGCCTTTCTCAGACCTTCCATGATGGTCCAAGATGGCAATGGCCACACTGTCTTGGAGCATCATGCCCTGGAGACTCAAGACGGAAGAAGCCTGAATGTGTCTCAGGAGCCCAACCATCCTCCCTCCATCTTGGCTCCTCCACTTCCTGCTACCACAGCCTTCTCTTCTGCCCTGAACGAACCTCCAGACTCCACCCCCAAAACTGCGGGTCATGCCCCCACTGTCAATCATCCTCTCCATCCTGGGCCATGCCTCCAGAAAGCCACCCCGGAAGTCCTCCATCCTAGATCAAGGCCCTTCCTCCCCAACACCTGACAAAATGGCAGTGCCCTTTGCCTCACCCTCCGTCAACAATATAACCCCATGATCAAAGATACTAAGCCCAACTGTCACACTATTTCTAATCCAAATGTTTCTGCTCCAAGTTATTCTTCCTCCCTAGAAGACAGTTTGGACTCCCCAGAGCCACGTGGCCCCTCAACCCCAGAAGATCCCTAGGAAAAGATCCAGAAAGAAGCAGTTAAGGAAGGAGACTGGCAAACAGTCTCAAAACTCCTCATTGCCCCCATATGTTATGAAAGAAGGGGGCAGAATCCCAGGTACCAGCCACTGATTTGCGGGGAAATCAAGGATCTGTGTAGGGCAGCTAAAGACCATAGGAAGGACTTACCTTGTTTTAATGGCCTAATAAGGGCCATGTTTACAGCACATGTCTTAACCCCTATGGTTTAAAATATATTATGACCATGTTGTTGTCACCTATAGAATACACCCTGTGGGAAGAGGAATGGAAACGTTTACTAAATGAATTAATAGAAGACCGTGCTAATAATGAGGCAAGGGCAGAACTGACAATCAACCATCTAGCTGGAGAAGGACAACACAGCCTAGCAGATGATCAAGCAGCAGGTATCCCCAGATAAGTATTGGATGATATCAAAGAGATGGCTTTGCAAGCTTTAATCCAGGTATTGGATGGTAGCACCCCCAATCTGGACTACCTTGGGTGGCTGCAGCTAAAGCTTTGGGGCAATCAGACCATCCTGGGTGCCTGTTGAGTAAGCAAACCAATGCTGCCTCCCTCACATTGAGTGGCTGCTCTCAGACACAGAGACCATCAGACACGCCACCTTGCAGAACAGCGATAGAGTTTTTACTCTGGGCACATGGGCATGGCTGTGTAGACTCTGAGGGCATGTGCTGCATGAACCTCTCCAGCCACAGTGAGTCAATCCACAAGAGCATTCAGGTACTGAAGGAAGGGTTCAAGAAGCTTCAAGTGGAAAACAAAGACTGGTTCAATAAACTCTTCAATCCAAGGGACTAAAGGGTTTGATGATGTCAAGCTAAAAGAAGACTCATAATTCTCTTAGTGGTTGTTGTTGCATTGTTAATTGTCCCATGTTTGTTTGGATGCTTTTAGAAAGTCTTACAAAATTCTTTCAGTTCCCTCTTTGTTATAAAACAGAAAGGGGGAAGATACCCAACACAGGCTACTCATGGACTCCTTGGAGGAGAGAACTGGAGGCCAGGATGGCACAAAAACGTCTCAGAGTCTCAGTGTGGGAAGGAAAATCCTTGAAAGTACCTAAAAGTATTCTTAAATCCATAAAGTACCTTAAAAACTCACAGTATCTCAAGGCATTAATGAGCCTCACTGAGTGTCAGTACAAAGATCTCAAGGGACTTGTTAAAGCAGATAATTGGGGCCATGATTGCACAAACCTCTCACAGAGTCTGTATCAAAAGGGAAACACCAAGTACCTTCAAAAAACTGAAGTACCCTGAAGCATTAATGATCCCCACTGAGTGTTGTTACTGACAAAGCCTCTCCAGGGACTAATTACAGCAGATAATTGGAGGCCAGGATTGCACAAACCTCTCAGAGACTCCAAGGCAAAAGCCAAAGCCAAAGTCCTTTGAAAAAGCTGCAGTCCCTGCAGGGAGCATGAAGGAGCCCCCAGGGCCATTGCTGAGCAAGGCTCCCCAGGGACTCCTTGCAGCAGATCCTTGAGGCCACTGGGATGTGGGCTAGGGGGGGATGCTGAGGGCAGCACAAGGGGCTGACAGTGCCCAGCCTGGCTGGGGCTGTGCCAGGAGGCCCCAGGGCCTCAGCACAAGGTGTCTCCTCCCAGCCCTTGCTGGCACAGATCCTGCTGTGCCCCAGGGCACCAAGACTTGGCTTCTCTTTGTCCCCACCTGTCATCACTGCCTGCAGTTCTCTGCTCTGCCTGGGGCCTGGGGACACTTGCTCAGTCCTGTCCCTCTCTGGGACCCATTAAAAGTCCAAGAAACTTTGGAGTTGGATTCTGCCCTGGAGTTCTGCAGAGGTTTCCTCAGCTCCCTCTCAGGGACTGATGTCCAGGGCCTGAGCACAAAGCCCCAGAGGCTGATTAAAGTCCTTGTGCTGTGTCTGTGCTGCTGAGCTGGGCTGGGCTCCTGGCACAGAGGCAGCTCCTGCTCACCAAGAAGAGCTTCAAAAGCACATTTCTCTGGATGAGCAGCTCTTGTGCCAGCCCAGCAGGGCTGGGGCACTGCCTGCAGCCAGCCCGGGCACAGCACAGAGGCACAGAGAGCTTCAATCAGTCAGGGCTGGGAAGGGGCTGAGAAGTGCCTGGGGCACAATCACTGCCAGCCCTTGGCACAGGAACCTCTGGCTGCAGGACAGTGCAGCTGCAGCTCCTGGAGCCGTCTCCTCAAGCTGCAACATGCCAATGCCTGCAGAGCCTGTGAGTACATTCTCTGCTTGTCTCTTGTGCAGAGCAGCCAGGGGTGCCCAGGGCTGTCCTGCAGAGCAGGGTCCTGCAGCCCAGGGCGCTGTGCTGGGGCAGGGACTCTGCTGCCTGCCAGGGACAGCTCTCAGCCAGCCCTGGCAGCTGCTCCCAGCACTGGGGGACAAGATCTGGCTGGGAGGAGACAGCTGGTGAGGCTTGGAAGTGTTCTCCTTGTGTGGGGAGGAAGCTGCATTGTTCAGGACTGCTCCCAGCATGGCATTTAACTGCAGAACATTTCCAAGTAGATTATGCAGGGAGCACAGAAAGGCAGGGGCTGCATGAAAGGGAAAATCCTGCTTTTTTAATCTACTACTCTGTGTTGCCTGGATGCAAAATGGCACATAGATATTCATCTCTCAGTTCAGGTTCAGAAAAAGAAACAAGTTTTTTCTCAGATCTTTCTAAACCAGGCAGTTACAGAAAAGAGCACAGGGCCCTTTACTGTTGCTTTTCCAGCCTCCTCATGGTTGCTCTGACATTGCCATCAGAGCCTGCAGAGCCAGAGCTGCCCCTGAGCAGTGCCAGAGCTGGGAGGGCTCTGCAGGGCAGAGCTGAGCCCCCAGGGCTGGGCTGGGCTCTGGCAGCACTGGCAGGGCCCAGCCCTGGGCACAGGGAAGCAGCTGCTGGCAGGGACAGCTCCAGGCAGCAGAGCCCTGGGCAGGCCAGGCTGTGCTGGGATATTTCAAGTCCTCTCCACACCCAGCTATTTCATGATTACTTTTCTTACAGGTCCCCATGCCAAGACAGAAGAAATGTCGAACAGCAGCTCCATCAGGCACTTCCTCCTGCTGGCATTGGCAGACACGCGGCAGCTGCAGCTCCTGCACTTCTGCCTCTTGCTGGGCATCTCCCTGGCTGCCCTCCTGGGCAACGGCCTCATCATCAGCGCCGTAGCCTGCGGCCACCACCTGCACACGCCCATGTTCTTCTTCCTGCTCAACCTGGCCCTCGCTGACCTGGGCTCCATCTGCACCACTGTCCCCAAAGCCATGCACAATTCCCTCTGGGACACCAGCAACATCTCCTACACTGGATGTGCTGCTCAGCTCTTTTTCTTTATGTTCTTCATCTCAGCAGAATTTTATCTCCTGACTGTGATGTGCTACGACCGCTACGTGTCCATCTGCAAACCCCTGCACTACGGGACCCTCCTGGGCAGCAGAGCTTGTGCCCACATGGCAGCAGCTGCCTGGGCCAGTGCCTTTCTCACTGCTCTCATGCACACGGCCAATACATTTTCCCTGCCCCTGTGCCATGGCAATGCCCTGGGCCAGTTCTTCTGTGAAGTCCCACAGATCATCAAGCTCTCCTGCTCACACTCAAACCTCAGGGAAATTGGGCTCATTTTGGCTAGCCTTTGTTTAGCATTTGGCTGTTTTGTGTTCATTGTTTTCTCCTATGTGCAGATCTTCAGGGCTGTGCTGAGGATCCCCCCTGAGCAGGGACAGCACAAAGCCTTTTCCACCTGCCTCCCTCACCTGGCCGTGGTGTCCTTGTTTATCAGCACTGTCATGTTCGCTCACCTGAAGCCCCCTTCCCTGTCCTCCCCATCCCTGGATCTGTCAGTGTCAGTTCTGTACTCGGTGGTGACTCCAGCCCTGAACCCCCTCATCTACAGCCTGAGGAACCAGGAGCTCAAGGCTGCAGTGTGGAGACTGATGACTGGATGCTTTCAGGAACATTAAACTGCTGGCCAGTTTCTACAAATCACTTGTAATAAAAGTAGTCTTTCATATTTCTTGGTGGTTTGGATGTAGGGTCTTTTTTCTCTTGTTTTAGTTTTTCATACTATCTACAAAGAAATGTCATTATTTCTGCCATTTCTCATTTAATTTCTCTCCACCTTCCCTGTGCCCACAGACTGTGTCAATGAGGGGTTTTGCTCTCAATAGCTTTAGAGGAACTAAAGGATGTCCCAGCAGAGTTTTCTGCAGAGATGCGCTTTTGTTGCCTTCTCTGGAGCTGCAGCAGCAATGTCTGTGTGCAGAGCTGGGGCAGATCAGTGCTGGCCCAGCAGCTGTGCCCAGCAGCAGCAGCAGCAGCACTTGGTGTTGCCAGTGCTGCTGCCGTGGCCCTGCCCCGCTGCCCTGGTGGCCCTGGTGTTGCTGCAGGGCCTGAGTGCTCTCGGGGCCGGGCACAGCCCTGGGGGTGGCAGTGCCGGGGCTGCAGCAGGGACAGGCCATGGGCACTGCTGGGGCAGCGCTGACGCCTCAGGCCAGGCCCTGGGGGCTCCAGGCTCCTTGCCCAGGCTCTCTCAAGAACACGACCAGGCCAATGCTCAGCACAGAAACCCCCGTCAGCAGCCCCAGGCTGGCCGTGGGCAGGCTGGGGGCAAACAGCATGGCTGGGGCTCTGCAAGGGCCCTGGGGCAGACGGGAAGGAGCAGCAGAGCAGGGGCTGATCCATGCCCAGTGCGCTGCACAGCCCAGGGCAGCGTCCCAGAGCGTCCTCATGCAGCTGCCAACAACATCCCCCCTCTGCAGCCCTGGCCTCTCCCCCAGCTCACACAGGTGCCCCATCCTTGCAGGCACAGACACGGCAGCACTGCCTCAGCAGCCCCTGTTTGCATTGCACACAGCAGGGGCAGCACCCCCATGCTGTTGCTGTGGGGACATGAACCTGAGGGAGCACAAATGCCATCAGCCCCTGGGGCCAGCAAGGCCTGCGGGACACCAGGGAAACCACTCGGCTTTGTCCTGGCCTCTGCACTCAGCCAGAAAGTTTGTTCCCATCAGCTGGGAGTTTCCTGTGCCACTGCAGACGCTGTTGCTCAGAGCCAGGGCTGCCTGGCAGCCACCCCCAAACTGCCCTGAGCATTTCCTTGGCTTCACCTTTCCTTTCTTTACTCTTTCCTGATACAAATTTCTTCTAATTGCCCACCCCTCTTCCCTCCTTTTCAAGAGGAGGCCCAGGGCTCATCCTGCAACTGCTCCAAGGGTGGTTTCAGAGAATCCCAGAATCAGCAAGGCTGGAAAAGACCTTGGAGATCATCAAGTCCAACCTGTGCCCTAACACTGCCTTTTCCCCCCTGAGCCTCCTCTTCTCCAGGATAAACAACCCCAGCTCTCTCAGCCTCTCCTCACAGGTCTTGTGTTCCAGACCCCTCTCCAGCCTTGTTGCCCTTCTCTGGACACGCTCCAGCCCCTCCATGTCCTTTCTAAATTGCGGAGCCCAGAACTGGACAGAGCACTCAAGGTGCTGCCCAACCAGTGCTGAGCACAGGGGAAGAATCACTGCCCTGCTCCTGCTGGCCACTCCATTCTTGATCCAGGCCAGGAGCCATTGGCCTTCTTGGCCACCTGGGCACACTGCTGCCTCATGTCCAGCCTGCTGTCCACCAGTCCCTGCAGGTCCCTTTCTGCCTGGCTGCTCTCCAGCCACTCTGTCCCCAGCCTGTACTGCTGCAGGGGTTGTTGTGGCCAAAGTGCAGGGCCTGGCACTGGGACTTGTTAAACCTCAACTTGTTGGATTTGGGCCCTGGATCCAGCCTGTCCAGGGCCCTGTGCAGAGCCCTCCTACCCTCCAGCAGATCCACACTCCCAGACAACTTGATGTCACCATGGTTCCATGTGTCCCCAGTGTGTCACAATGGTCTCCATGATTCCATGAGGCCTCCCAGTGTCACAATGTCCCTTTGGTTCCATGGGACCCCTTGGTGTCACAAAGTCCCGTGGATCCTTGGGCCCCGCAGTGTCACAATGGATCCTTGGTTCCATGAGGTCTGGCAGTGCAGCAATGCTCTCCTTGGTTCCACAGTGGCACAATGGCCTCCCTGTCCCAAGGGCCACCACGGTGTCAAACATGTTTCCTTCATTCCAGGAGTCCCTGAGCAGTAGCACTGGCCCCTTGGTTCCATGAGGCCCTGCAGTGTCACAATGGCCCCATTGTGACACCAGGTCCTGCTCTGTCTCACTGCTCTGCATGGTTCCACAAGGCCCTGCAGGGTCACAGTGGTCTCTGTGGTGCCACCAGGACCCAGACTGTCACCATGGACTCCTTGCTTCCATCCAGCCCCACAGTGTCACAATGGCCCCATGGCTCTGTGCTGCCATGTCGTACACAGTGTCACCATGGTCCTCTTAGTGCCACCAGGCCCCGCACTGTCACCATGGCCCCTTGCTTCCCCAGGGCCCTGCAGGGTCACAATCATCAGAGAATCAACCAGGTTGGAAACGACCTTGGAGAGCATCAAGTCCAACCTGGGACCCAACACCACCTTGTCACCCAGACCATGGCACTGAGTGCCACATCCAGTCTTTCCTTAAACACTTCCAGGGATGGTGACTCACCCACCTCCCTGGACAGCCCATTCCAATGCCCAATCACCCTTTGTGTGGAGAATATTTCCTAATGTCAAGCCTAAACTTTACCTGGTGCAGCTGAAGGCTGTGTCCTCTTGTCTTGTCACTGTTCCCTGGAAAAAGAGCCTGACCCACACCTGGCTGCACCCTCCTGTCAGGGAGTTGTAGAGAGTGATGAGGTCTCCCCTGAGCCTTCTCTTCTCCAGGAGTAACAACCCCAGCTCCCTCAGCTGGTCCTCACAGGACTTGTGCTTCAGACCCCTCCCCAGCCTTGTTGCCCTTCTCTGGACACTCTCCAGCCCCTCCATGTCGTTCCTAAATTGGGGGGCCCAAAACTGGAAACAGCACATGAGGTGCTGCAGAACCAATGCCAAGCACAGAGGAAGAATCACAGCCCTGCCCCTGCTGGCCACACCATTCCTGATCCATTGGAATTCCAGGGGCTGGATGAGGGAAATGGTGGGGAGGGAGTGGGGACAAAGTCTGATTGATTATCAGCCAGGAGGGATCTTGATTATCATATCTGTTCACACTGGATTAGAAGGTTCTGGGGGTCAATATCAATTGGACATTGATTATACCAAACCATAAACAGAAAAAGAAAACTTAACATGACAAAACACTTCTTTCTGCATTGTTTTCAATACAGTGTATTCACTTAGAATACACTTCTGAAATCTCTCTAATTATTCACAGAATAAATAAATACGTAGAATATTCCCTGTGGCTTTTGTTGTTCTGGAGTTTTTGCACAAATGTTTATGAGCTTTCCTCACTGAATTCCTGAACTGAAGAATTCAAGAAAGAAGAGAAAACTCATCAGCAACCTCCAAGTGGCTGAGGATCCATCCCCATCAGAGCAGCAATGAACAGAAATGGGCACAGCTTTGTGCTGCCCCAGCTTTGGCATGGGGCCTGGAGCAGGAGCAGGAGCAGCTCTTGAGGGCCCCAAGGCCGGGGCTCTTGTGCTGCCCGGGGCAGATGGGATGGCAGCAGGGGCTGCAGAGCTCTCAGCACCTCAGGCCGAGGGGAGCAGGGCAGCCAGGGAGCCTCCTTTGGCCTTGGCCAAGCACCTTCCCCCATGGCTGGGGCTGAGTCCTGTGGCAGCTGCAGCTGCTGCTGTGCCCTTGGCAGGGGCTGAGGCCGTGGGGCCAGTGCCCAGAGCAGCCTGGCCTGAGCAGAGCTGTGGGGCCAGAGCTGGCTGGGCTGGGCTGGGCTCAGAGAGGCCCTTGGTGCTGCCCAGAGCTCAGGGCAGCTGGCAGAGCTTGCAGGGAGTTGGGCCGGGCTCAGAGAGCCTGGCCCAGAAACCATCAGTGTCCATCTCAGCCTGGCTGAGCGTGCAGGGGCAGGACTCAGGCCAGGCCTTGTGGGGCAGGGCCAGCGCCTGTGCAAGGCATTGCAAACAGGCAAGTGGCCCAGAGAGGAGGCTGCTCTGTGCCCTTGGTGGCATGGACAGAGCAGGGAGGGGGCCCAGGACATTTGTCAGCGCCAGCCTCTGTGCCCAGCCCTTGGCAGCCCTGGCTGCTGAGCCCAGCTTTGGCCTGGGCTGAGTTTGGCTGTGGCCCAGCTCCGTCCTCCTGCAGGGCTCAGGGCCTGTTCCCGGCCATGGCCAGCCCTGGCTGCCTCTCTGCTGGCCCAGAGGCTGGCAGAGCCCGGGGCAGGGCTGTCTGTGCAGCCCCACAGGTGCCAGGGGCTCTGCAGGAGCTGGCAGAGGCTGCCCAGCAGGGAGGCCATGGGGCACAGAGCCCCAAGGCTGCTGTGGGCACCACGGCACAGGGGCTGTTCCCAGCCACAATGCTCCTGGCCTGGGCTGGGCCTGCACAGGGGCTGGGCCACCATGGCTGGGCCAGCAGAGGCCACAAAGGGGCCACGCAGCCGCTGCCGGGGCTGACAGCAAGGCCAGGCACACACAAGCAATTGCTGAGCATGGCCTGCGCTGGCCAGGCCTGACTGTGCCAAAGGCAGAGCTCAGCTGCCCTTGGGGGCTGCAGCAACACTCCAGAGCCCAAAGAGCCTCCATGGCTGTGCTGGAGACCAAGGCTGCAGCAGGGAAATGCAGGGCTGCTGCGGGATGGGGAGGCCATTGAATTCCAGCACACACCTCAGCTCTCTGATGATCCAGGCACATGCTGGGCCCTGTTTCCCACTGGAGCAGAGCAGATGTTGATGGGGCAGGAGCCCTGTGGGGCTGTCAGGGACCTGCAGCTTGCAAGGTGCTCTGCTCTCCCTCAGGTGCTCTGGGAGAGATCCAATCCCAGCTGGGCACTTCAGGGCACAAGTGGCAGCTGATGTCTACCTGGAAAGGGGCACAGGTTTTAAAACCTTTTAGTTTCATATTATACAAGCAAATCTTTATTATCTGCATCATTTGAGTACTTTTCAGAAATGCCAAAGTTTTCCCACCTGGAGTGGTTATTTCCTGGAAGTGTACTTATGGCAGAAGTAGAAGAAATTCTGATCTTCCCCTCTGCTTGAGTCATCATTTTTCTCTTTATTCTTTCCTCTCCCTATTCCTTCTTGTGTTTCCAGCTCTCTTGTTTACATGGCCATGTTTAAGGACATGTCTTCACTAGGCCAGCTGGAACTCTGTCCTTCCTGTTGCTCCCAGTTTTTCTCCTTCAGATGCTCTCTAGTCATTCAAGTGTCTCTTAACTGACTGGCTTCATGCTTTGAGCTTCAGGGATTCAGCCCAATCTTTCAGAAGTTCAAATAAATATCATATTAGTCAACATCCTTATTGTGTCTATATCTATCACAGAGTTACCTTTTCTTATGTCTCTGTCTAAAACTGTTCCTGTCTGGAAATCCCTTGGGGATGGGGGCCATATCAGATGCTGCTGGGACATCCCAGAGAGCTGAGGGAAGAGCTGTGATGGTTATTAAACTGTTCAAATGTTCAACATGTGTTTGTTGGCAAGAAAACTTTCTGTGCCTCTGAGTGTCACCAGGCCCTGAGCCCAAAGGACACAAACCTGATGAGTTGTGGTTCCCACTGCAGGGGCTGCACTTGGACCTTGGCTCTGCACAGGAGAGCTCTTCATCCCCTTTCTCACTTTTCCTCCCTCTGGGCATGGAAGAAGCTCCTGGCTTCAGCGTGTGACTCGTGTGTGCAAAGAGCAAATCTGGGCAGAATTCGGGGCCGGGAGGGTTTGATGGGACCTTGGGATCTGTGCTGGGCACAGAAGGTGTTTTCCATTGCTCTGAGACTGTCTGCTGTGGAAAGTGGATTTAATATCCAGCAGAGGAATGACTTTTGCATTTGATGGAGCTGTGCCTTCCCTTGGCTTTGTTGGCTGACAAGAAATGAACATCCCTCTGGGTCTTGGGCAGCTCCTTCTGCAAGGAAAGCAGGTGGGAGTTGGAGCCAAGGAGCTGAAAGCTGCAGGCGCAGCCTGGGCTGGAGGGAGCTCAGATTTGCACAAGGCTGCTCTGAGTGCCAGGGCTTGGATGGGGGAAATGGTGGGGTGGGGGTAGGGACAGAGTCTGATTGATTGTCAGCCATGAAGGGTCTTGATTTCCATATCTATTCAAACTGTATGAGGAGGTACTTGGATTCAATGTCAATTGGAGATTGCACATATTGATTTATGAATAGGAAAAAATCCTTAACTGGACCTAAAAAATGTTTTCTCACTGTCTTTTTAAATAGAATGCATTCACTTTGAAGACACTACTGAAGTCTGTCAAATTAACCACAAAAGATTTGAACACTTAATTTTTTCCCAGAGGCTTGGCTTGTTCAGGTGTTCTGAATGTTCATGAGCCCTGGGACACTGAATTCCTGCACTGAAGAGCTGAAGGCTGAACAAGCCTCTGGAGCAGTGAAATTCAGCAGCAGCCTCCAAGTTGCTGAGGATGTCAGCAGCCCCCAGTGAGGCCATCCCTGCCCAGAGACCGTGGGGGAATGGGCAGACAAGGAGAGCGTCCCTGGGGCTGGGGCAGCACAACTCAGAGGCACCAGCGGCTCCAGCTGGGCAATGGAGTGTGGAATGTGGCTGGGAAAGCCCTGCCTGGGCTGGGCCAAGCAGCACAGACAAGCCCTGACCCCCATCCCCCAAACAACTCTCTCAAGGAGACATTTAAGAGGAATTACAATTGTTTGTGTCCTCTGAGTTGGACGCCCTGGAGAAATACCAACAAGAGATTCTGAGGCGCTCAAAAGAACAAAACAGCCTTTACTGGCAACTTCAGAAAATCAGAGAAACATTGGCAAAAGTTTTATTATGTCCTTATAGTGGTTTTGTTTTGTTAATTTAAGAGTTTTCTAATTTTGAGATTTCTTAATTAATGTATTGATGAGTGTGGTGGGTTAAAGTGTTGGTTAATTATCTATGTATTTATTTTGTTGTAAGAGGTTCAGGAGTAAGGTAATGTAGACTTAAAATTTTAAAGAGATTTAAAGAAAATTTAATTAAAAGTAAAAAAAGAAAAAAAGAAGTAAGAAATAAACTCTTTAGAACACTTTTTTTCTTTACAACTTTTTTTACTGACAATGGAAAGAAAGTAAACTAAAAATTTCTAGTTCGTTTACTATTTCTAGAATAGTCTTTTTTTAGTTTATTTAGGGAGAGTATTTTTTGTTTTTAAGGTTATGAAGATTTTTTTAACAAGAGGAAAATCTTGGTTATTTTGTGTTTCTTAGTTTTGTCATGGATAACAATTGTCTGGGGAACTTGGTTCTTGTGAAATTGTTTTATTGCTACAAGCTTTTTTACAGCTTGTTGATGGGCCATGTTGACTTATGGGGTATTGTTTTAAAGATGAGTTCTTTAAAGGTAAAGGTTTTTATTATTTATGTCTAAATTTATTTTTATCTCTGGGAATAGAGATCTCCTCTTGGGGCTATTGGTTTACCTTTTTTTCTGTTTAAAATTTTGATGAATTACAGTTATTTTAACATTTGTTTATTGTAGTATGCAGGTATTTGTTTGATATTAATTAATTTTTTTTCAATTGTTTATTGTGTTATAATGAAAAAGAGTTTTTTCTTTACAGTTTATAAGAGGATTTTAGTTTTAAGATTAAGGTATTTTTTCTTTTGTATTTGGGATTTAATTTCTCCTTTACTGACTTTGATGCTTTTATGTTGTTTTTTATATGCTTGTATTTTGTTTTTCTTTTACTTCAGGCAGGATTGAAGTATTGAAAGGATTAACACCTGACCTGCCGGTAACTTGTGGTGGAAGTTGTGGTGGGGTGTTGTTAGGATTGGTTTTATGGTTTGTTTTTGGCTTTTTTTATGTTTAAGTTTTTAGTTGTAGGGTTATTTTGTGTGGGTTGTAGGGGTTTTTAGTTTTAGTTGTGTTGGGGGGAGGGGACTTGACGGTAATATTTTAATAGCTGTGGCTGGCTTTGTTCTGGTTGGGGTTTTGCAGCCTCTTTTGTTTTCCTGTTTGGGAGTTGTTGGGGTTTGGTTTGGTCAGAATGGGGCCCATGGGGAGGGGGTGGCCTCGGGAAGGAGGAAGGGGCTCAGCCCATGGCAGGGTTGCTTGGTTTGGTTTGGTTTGGTTTGGTTTGGTTTGGTTTGGTTTGGTTGAGATGGGGGCCAGAGCCATGGCCCGCTTCTTCTTTGTTGACTGGAAAAGAAAGAGGAGGTTCCTGGGTTTTTTCATCTTTAACATTTGTGTTTCACAGAGGTGTGTTCAGTATCTCAGTGGTTTAACAGATTGTCAGTAACACAAGAAGTTTTGTATTACTTTTTAAAATTCTTCTCATGTCAAACTACGACAGATACTCAGTCAACAAAAAACACTTTTCAAAGCATTGACTTGGCCTTTCAACTTCACAAACTCTAAGCCTGTTCAATTTAATGTTAATCAAAATTTACAGGAGCACAGAAACAGAAGAAGACGCAGAAAGAGATAAAAGACAAAAAAGATACAGAGAAGCACCCGCACAGCTACCAACTCCTGGATTCCAGCACATTTCAGATGGAAATTCCAAGAGAAGGTGGGGTCAAGATGTGTGCTTGCCTTGTGGTCA
This sequence comes from Agelaius phoeniceus, assembly GCF_051311805.1. Lineage (NCBI taxonomy): Eukaryota > Metazoa > Chordata > Aves > Passeriformes > Icteridae > Agelaius > Agelaius phoeniceus. The sequence continues at coordinate 6,306,844 of NC_135272.1, read as the reverse complement.
GCCTTCAATACCCCTTGGTCTCCCTGGGCCCTTCCCCCAGGTGGGCCTTGGGCTCATTTGGTCCCTCAGGAGCTGGGCTGGGGCTGCAGAGGTGGCTGTGGAGCATTGCCTGTGCTGGGCCAGGGACTGGCAGCCACTGCTGGGCTGGGATAGAGGCTCTGGGGGGATTGGGGTTCCAGGGCAGGGCAGGGCTGGGGTTCCAGGGCAGGGCAAGGCTGGACCTGCCCCTTCCTCCCCCATGCATGAAATGTTTCCAGCCAACAATCTCCTCCAATTTGTCAAAACAGGCAATAGGGGAGGTGGAACCCAAATTCTGGCCATGGGCACCTGGCTGAGAAAGACAGTTGTTTTCCATAGGAAGGAAAGCACAGAGCCCCAGTGTTTGGAGAGCCTCAGTAGGCCAAGGCCAGCCAGACTTTTCAGGAATGGCAGATTTTGTCTGGGAACAGACTTTGGGTATAGGGAATATTAGAGGTGGAACCCCAATCTCAGCCATGGGCACCTGGAGAAGCAGGACAGTTCTTTTCCATAGGAAGGAAATCACAGAGCCTTCCCCAGTGTTTTTTGAGACCGATGCAAAGTGACCCTTGTAAAACCACTGCAAGACAGACTTGTCCTGGCAATATCCCTATTGGAACAATCGCTGGATATAAGGAAATTTGGAGGTGAAATCCCAGTTCTGGCCACAGGTGCCTGGAGGAGGAGGAGAGTTCTTTTCCATAGGAAGAAAAGCACGGAGCCCCAGTGGTTCAGCAGCAGATGAGAAGAGACCCTCAACATGCCAGGGTCAGCTGGACCAGTCAGGCAGCCCCTGGGAGGCCAAACCAGCCAGATCTGTTCTGTGTTCCCTTGGTTTTCTGGGGCCCTACAGTGCCACAATGGTGCCTTGGATCCACGGGGCCCTGCCGTGCCATAATGGTGGCTTGATCCCATGGGGTCCAGCAGTGCCACAATGGCCCCTTGTTTCCATGGGATCCAGTAATGTCACAATGGCCCCTGGGTTCCAGAAGGCCCCGCAGTGTCACAATGGTCCCAATGATTCCATGGGCCCTGCAGTGTCACAATGGACCTTTGGACCCTGGGGTTTTGCAGTGTCATAATGGTCTCCTTTGGCTCCACAGTGTCACAATGGACCAGTGATGACAGGAGGCCCCTCTGTGTCACCCTGGAGCTTTGGTTCCATGCAGCCCTGCAGTGTCACAAAGGCCTCTCGGTTTCAGGAAGCCCCACAGTATCACAATGGTCCTCTTGGTTCTGTGGGCACCCCCAGGGTCACAATCGTCTCACCAGTTCCATGAGGCCTGACAGTGTCACAATGGTCTCTGTGATTCCATGAGTCCCCTTAGTGTCACATTGGTCTCCTTGGTTCCATGAGGCTGTGACGTGTCTTAATTGTGTCTCCATGATCCCATGAGGCCTTGCAAAGTCACAATGGACCTTTGGCTCCATGGGGTCTCGCAGTTTCACAATGGACCCTTGGTCCCATGACACCTCAAATTGCCTGTCCTTGCAGCTTTAGTCTGAAAGCAACCCTTGGATATTTGGGGAGTATTAGGGGTGGAATTACATTTCAGCCATGGGTTCCTGGAAGGAAGGTTGGATCCCAGTGTTTCAAAGGCTGATTAGAGGCAGCCCCAAGGAGGCCAAGGCAAGCCAGACCTGTTGTCAGGGAAGAATCCTTGGATAGACAGAGTTTGGGAGGCCAAACCGCACTTTTGTCTATGGGCATCTGGACAAGAAAGACAATTATTTTCCATAGGAAGGAAAGTACAGAGTCCCAGTGTTTCAAAGGATGATGAGAGCTGTCCCTCAGGAAGCCAAGGGAACCTGGACAGTCCTAGCAGCTTTTGTCTGGGAGCCATCCTTGGATATAAGGAATTTTGGAGGTAGATCCTCAGTTTTGGCCATGGATGCCTGGACATAAAAGATGTTTTTTTGCATGGGAAGAAAAGGACAGGCCCCCTTTTTTTTGAAGGCAGATGAGAGTTGCCCCCCAAAAAACCAAGACCAGCCGGAGCTGTCTGTCCTGACAGGTGACATATGGGAATAATCCTTGGATATAATCAAATTTGGAGGAGGGATCCCAATTTCAGCCATGAACCCCTGGAGGAGAAGGACAGTTCTTTCCCACAGGAAGGAAAGCACACAACTCCAGGGTTTCAGGGGCAGATGAGAGTGACCCTCAACATGCCAAGGTCAGCAGGACCAGTCAGGCAGTCCCCAGGAGGCCCAGCCAGCCAGACCTGTTTCATGTTCTTGGATCTTTGGGGCCCTGCAGCATCACAATGGCCCCTTGGTTCCATGAGGCTCTGTAGGATCACAACAGATCTTTGTTTCCATGAGGCCCAGCGATATAACAATGGTCTCCTTGGCTCCACAGTGGCACAATGGCCCCTTGCTTCCTTGAGACCTTGCAGGGTCAAAATGGTTTCCTTGTTTCCATGGGATTGCCAAATGCCACAATGGCCCATTGGTTCCATCACGTGGCAGAGTCTCAAACTGGCCCCTTGATTCTATTGGGTTCCTCAGGGTCACAATGGCCCTGTTGGTTCCACCAGGCCTGGATGTGTTACACTGGCACCATGCTTCCATGGGGACCCACAGTGACACAATGGCCCTTGCTTCCATGAGACCTTGCAGTTTCACAGTGTCTGCCTTGGTTCTGTGAGGCCCTGTGCTGTCACAATGGCCCCTTGGTTCCATGGGGACTCAGAGTGCCAGAATGGTCTCATTGGCTCCATGAAGCCCCTCAGTTTCACAATGGTCTCTTTTGGTTCCACAGTATCACAATGGCACTTTGGTTCCGTGAAGCCCTGAAGTACGGAATGGCCCCTTGGTTCCATTGGGCTCCTCACTGCCACACGAGTTCTCAGTTCCACGGAGCCCTGCAGTGTCACAGTGCTCTCCTTGGTTCCATGATGCCCCATAGTGTAACAATGGTACCCTTGGTACCACAGTTAGAATGGCCCCATGGTCTCATGGAGCCCCACAGCCCCTTATAGAGCCGCACAGCCCCTTGTGGAGCCCCACATGGTCACTGTGATCCTCTTGATTCCATGAGGCCCTGCTGTGCTACAATGGCCCCTCGTTCTATGAGGCTCTGTGGTGTCACAATGGCCCCTTGGTTCCAGTGGGTCCTGAAGTGTCATATCAGTCTCCATGGTTCTGTGAGGCCCCACAACATCACAATGGACTTTTGATTCCATGAGCTTTTGTACTGCCAACAACAGCCAACAACAGTCTCCTTGGTTCCACGGTGTCATACTGGACTCTTGGTTTTATTGGGACTCACGGTGTCAGAAGGGGCTCCTTGGTTCCATGAGGTCCTGCAGAGCCCCTTGATTCAACAGGGCCTCAAAGTGTCATCATGGCCTCCAGGATTCCATGAGGCCTTGCAGTGTCACAATGGAACTTTTGTTCCATGGGGTCCCACACTGTTACATGGATCCTTATTTCCATGGGGTCCTGTAGTGTCACAATGGACTCCTTGGTTCCATGGTGCCACAGAGTGTGACAACTGCCCCTTGGCCTGCCAATACTCCATAGTGTCACAATGGTTCCTTGCTTCCATGAGACTTTGTAGTGTCACAATGGCCCCTTGGTTCATTGAGGCCTTTGGTGTCACCATGGTCTACGTGATTGCATAAGGCCCTTCAGGGTCACAACAGACCATTGGTTTCACTGAGCCCCACAGTGTCTCTGTGGTCCCCTTGGCTCCACACGGCTCTGAAGTGCCACAAAAGACCTTTGGTTCCACAAGGCCTCAAAGTGTAAAAATGGCCTCCATGGTTCCATGAGGCCCTGTTGTGTCACAATGGACCTTTGGTTCCATGAGGCCCCAGAGTGTCACAATGGTATCCTTGGTTCCACTGGACCCTTCATCCCATGGAGACCCACGGGGATCACTGGAGACCCCTTGGTTCCATGAGGCCCTGCCATGCTGTAATGGTCCTTTGGTTCCATTGGGTCCCAAAGTGTGAGAACAGTCTCCATTGTTCCATAAGGCCCCACAAAGTCACTGTCATGCCCTTGGTTCCACAGGGCCCCACAGTGGAACAATGGACTCCTGGTTCCATGAGGTTCCTAAGTCACAATGGTCTCCTTGGATCTGCAGTGTCACAGTGGCCCCTTGGCTCCATGTGGCCACGCTGTGTCACGATGGATTCATGGTTCCACCAGGCCTTGCTGTGTCAGAATGGTCCCTTGGTTCCAAGAGGTTTCTCAGGGTCACAATGGTCTCCTTGGAGCTGCAGTATCACAATGGACCATTGGTTCAATGTGGCCCCGATGTACCAAAACGGATTTTGGTTCCATGGAGTTCTGCAGACTCACAAAGGACCCTTTGTGCCCTGACTTTGCTCAGTGTCACAGCTGACTCCTTGTTCTAGGAGGCCCCACCACCACCAAATATCCAAAATATCAGATTAAGACTCCTTAACACTAATTTCTTATTTAAGAGGATATCATTTATTTGGGTCTGAGGTCTAGTGAGATATAACTCGTAACCTTATGTGGACATGTAATTCTACCAGCATCACTACATGCATATTACAATTTACCCATAAAACCCACCTCAAGTTCCCACACTCAGTCCTTCGATTTTCTGTCACTGGATTCTTGAGCCAAATGTCTTCTTCTTGTCTTCCAACTATCCTTGGTGAGAAAGCAGCACCTGAATGCCTTATTCCTGTACTAAAAGTTCACAGGCACAGTAAAAATTGAATTAACCCTTTTGATATCAGGCCCATGGCTTTGTGTGGGCAGGCAGAGGCAGGCAGGAGGCAGAGCTGTCAGCAAAGGAAGGGGCCAGCCAGGTGGGGCAGCCGGGGGATGCTGACAGCCTGCAGGGACAGAGGCGCAGGGCAGGGACACCGTAGGACAGCCTGGGCTGCACAGGGCACAGGGATGGGCAGCAGCTGCAAGACAGCCCTGACAGAGCCAACTCCTGCAGCACTTTGGCCATGGCTGCTGGGCCTGGGCCTGAGGCCACGAGGGGACAAGTGACCCTTGCAGGCCTGGGGCCTCATGGCCTCCTTGTCCCTGCTCAGCAGCCTGGCAGGTGCCGCCCCATGCTCCTGCCCTTGGCATTGCACATCCCCACATCCCAGTGCCCATCCCGGGAAGAGCCCTGAGCAAGGAGGGAGGGACAGGATCTGCCTGGCCAGGGGCTGGGGCTCAGGCCTTGGCCCTTTGCATTCCTGGAACACATCCAGGTTTGCTCAGCACCAGAGACACCTTTGCCTTGCTTGTCCCCACCTGTCATCACTGCCTGCCCTGTTTTGCTCTACCTGGAACCTGGGGACACTTTCTCAGTTGTGTCCCTGACAAGGATCTCTTCAAAGTCCAAGAAACTTCAGTGTTTCAATGTAACTGCGTTCCTGAGGGCTTTGTGACATCACTGAGGGAGTTGTGACATCACACAGCTGTCTGTGACATCACAAAGTAGGATATGAGGCCATAGAGCAGACTCTGCTTCATAGAGGGTGGCTCTGTGGCATTACAGGGTGGGTTGTGAGATCGCCAGGTGGCTGTGAAACATCATAGAGCAGGCTGTGACATCACAGAAGAGACTATGATATCACAGAGTGACTTTGTGACATCACAATCTTCTCTGACATCACAGCACCTGCTGCAGGACATTACAGGGAGACATAACAAAGATAGCTCTGTGATATCACAGGATCTGTGTGACATCACAGGGGCTGTGTGACATCAAAGGGAATGTTTGAGGTCACTGAGGTAGTCAATCCACCCCAGCCTCCCCTCACAGTTTACCTCAGAAAAGTCCAAGGCTGCTTGGGGTCCCCTGTCCCCCTGAGTCCCCAAGCTAGTGTCACAATGATCCCTACATTCCATGGATCCACACAGTTCCATTCCATGTGTGGCTCCCTGGAATGTAGGGATTATTGTGACACTGAGAGGCCCCATCAAAACAAGGGTCCATTGTGACACTGTGGGGCCTCATGGAACTGTGGAGACCATTGTGACGCTTTGGGGTGTCAAGGAACCAAGGGGCCATTGTGACACTGCGAGACCCCATGGAGCCAAAGGTCTACTGTGACAGTGAGGGGACTCCTGGAATCACGGAGACCATTTTTATGCTATGTGGGCTAATGGAATAGGCAAAGCATTGTGACACTGTGAGGTCTCATGGAACCAGTGAGACCATTATGACCCTGGGGGTGCCCACAGAACCAAGAGGACCATTGTGATACTGTGGGGCCTGGTGAAACCAAGAGGCCTTTGTGACACTGCAGGGCTGCATGGAACCAAAGCTCCATTGTGACATTGCAGGGCCTGATGTCATCAGTGGCCCATTGTGACACTGTGGAGCCAAAGGAGACCATTATGACACTGTAAAACCCCAGGGTCCAAAGGTCCATTGTGGCATTGCAGGGCTCATGGAAGAGAGGAATCCCGTGACATTGTGGGAAGCCTCTGTGCTTTCCTTCCTATGGCAAAGAACTGTCCCGCTTCTCCAGCCACCCATGGCTGAGATTGGGCTACCACCTTCAAAATTCCCTATATCCAAAAACTGCTCCCAGACCAAATCTGCCATTCCTGACAAGTCTGGCTGGCCTTTGCCTAGTAAAGCTCTCACCTGCCTTCCAAACACTAGGACTCTCTGCTTCCCTTCCTATGGAAAAGAGCTGCCCTTAGCAGCCAGGTGCCCATGGCCAGAATTGGAATTTCACCTCCAACATTCCCTGTTGTGACAGACTGGAGGAGATTGTTGGCTCAAAACATTTTATGCATGGGGGAGGAAGGGGCAGGTCCAGCCTTGCCCTGCCCTGGAACCCCAATCCCCCCAGAGCCTCTATCCCAGCCCAGCAGTGGCTGCCAGTCCCTGGCCCAGCACAGGCAATGCTCCACAGCCACCTCTGCAGCCCCAGCCCAGCTCCTGAGGGACCAAATGAGCCCAAGGCCCACCTGGGGGAAGGGCCCAGGGAGACCAAGGGCTATTGAAGGCTGACCACAAGGCAAGCACACATCTTGACCCTACCTCCTCTTGGAATTTCCATCTCAACTCTGCTGGAATCCAGGTGTTGGTAGCTGTGTGCGCGCCTCTCTGTATCTTTTTTGTCTTACACTTTCTCTGTGTCTTCTTCTATTTCTGTCCTCTTGCAAATTTTGATTAACATTAAATTGAACAGGCTTAGAGTTTGTGAAATTGAATGGGCAAAGGTAATGCTTTGAGAAGTGTTTTCTACTGATTGAATGTGGCATTAAACCATTTGCCAAGTTTCTCTTATTTTCTGAAGTTGCTAGTAAAGACTGTTTTGTTGTTTTGACCTCTTGAGGATTTCATGTCAGTATTTCTCCAGAGGACACAAACAATTGTAATTCCTCTTAAATGTCTCCTTGAGAGAGTTGTTTGGGGGATGGGGGTCAGGGCTTGTCTGTGCTGCTTGGCCCAGCCCAGGCAGGGCTTTCCCAGCCACATTCCACACTCCATTGCCCAGCTGGAGCCGCTGGTGCCTCTGAGTTGTGCTGCCCCAGCCCCAGGGACGCTCTCCTTGTCTGCCCATTCCCCCACGGTCTCTGGGCAGGGATGGCCTCACTGGGGGCTGCTGACATCCTCAGCAACTTGGAGGCTGCTGCTGAATTTCACTGCTCCAGAGGCTTGTTCAGCCTTCAGCTCTTCAGTGCAGGAATTCAGTGTCCCAGGGCTCATGAACATTCAGAACACCTGAACAAGCCAAGCCTCTGGGAATAATTTGATTTTAATTTTCAAATCCTTTGTGGTTAAGTAGATCTCAATAGTGCATTCAAACTGAATAGATGATATTAAAAAGACAGTGAGAAAAGATTTTTTAGGTCGTGTTTAGTTTTTTTTTTTCCATTAATTCATTGATATGTGCAATCTCCAATTGACACTGAATCCAAGCACCTCCTCATGCAGTTTGAATAGATATGGAAATCAAGACCCTTCATGGCTGACAATCAATCAGACTCTGTCCCTACCCCCACCCCACCATTTCCCCCATCCAAGCCCTGGCACTCAGAGCAGCCTTGTGCAAATCTGAGCTCCCTCCAGCCCAGGCTGCACCTGCAGCTTTTAGCTCCTTGGCTCCAACTCCCACCTGCTTTCCTTGCAGAAGGAGCTGCCCAAGACCCAGAGGGATGTTCATTTCTTGTCAGCCAGCAAAGCCAAGGGAAGGCACAGCTCCATCAAATGCAAAAGTCATTCCTCTGCTGGATATCAAATCCACTTTCCACAGCAGACAGTCTCAGAGCAATGGAAAACACCTTCTGTGCCCAGCACAGCTCCCAAGGTCTCCCCAAACCCTCCCGGCCCCGATTCTGCCCAGATTTGCTCTTTGCACACACGAGTCACAGGCTGAACTCAGGAGGTCCCTCCATGCCCAGAGGGAGGAAAAGAGAGAAAAGGGATGAAGAGCTCTCCTGTGCAGAGCCAAGGTCCAAGTGCAGCCCCTGCAGTGGGAACCACAACTCATCAGGTTTGTGTCCTTTGGGCTCAGGGTCTGGTGACACTCAGAGGCACAGAAAGGTTTCTTGCCAACAAACACATGTTGAACATTTGAACAGTTTAATAACCATCACAGCTCTTCCCTCAGCTCTCTGGGATGTCCCAGCAGCATCTGGCATGTCCACCATTCCCCACAGCTTTCTGAACAGGAATAGTTTTTAAGCAAATACATAAGATAGGTATGTGTGATAGGTACAACCACAGTGAGATATTCAATTCATATTTTTTTTTTACCTTGAAAGATTTGGCCACTCCCTGAAGTTCAAAGCATGAAACCAGTCAGTTGAGAGGCGCTCAAATTACCAGAGAGCATCGGGAGGAGGAAATCTAAGAGCAACAGGAAGGGCATAGATCCAGCTGATCCAGTGAAGAGATGTCCTTAGACACGGCCATTTAAACAGGAGACCTGGAAACACCTCAAGGAAGGGGGTCATTAAATATTAGACTGAATGTCAGTGGCAAAGGTAGAGGGGAAGATCTGAATTTCTTCCCTTGCCATCAGTAGAAGGATCCAGTGAATCCAGGAAATTCCTCTTCCTGGTGGGAAAATTTTGCCATTACTTAAAATACTCAGGTGACCCAGATAATAAAGATTTGCTTGTATATTATGAAACTAACAGGAATTAAAAACTGTGCCCCTTTCCAGGAAGACATCAGCTGTGTGCCCATGGACAGGCAGTGCACTTGTACCCTGAGGTGCCCAGCTGGGATTGGATCTCTCCAAGAGCACCTGAGGGAGAGCAGAGCACCTTGAAAGCTGCAGGTCCCTGACAGCCCCACAGGGCTTCTGTCCCATCAACATCTGCTCTGCTCCAGTCTGAAACAGGGCCCAGCATGGTGCTGGGATCATCAGAGAGCTGAGGTGTGTGCTGGAATTCAATGGCCTCCCCATCCCGCAGCAGCCCTGCATTTCCCTGCTGCAGCCTTGGTCTCCAGCACAGCCATGGAGGCTCTTTGGGCTCTGGAGTGTTGCTGCAGCCCCCAAGGGCAGCTGAGCTCTGCCTTTGGCACAGTCAGGCCTGGCCAGCGCAGGCCATGCTCAGCAATTGCTTGTGTGTGCCTGGCCTTGCTGTCAGCCCCGGCAGCGGCTGCGTGGCGCCTTTGTGGCCCTGTGCTGGCCCAGCCATGGGGGAAGGTGCTGGGCCAAGGCCAAAGGAGGCTCCCTGGCTGCCCTGCTCCCCTTGGCCTGAGGTGCTGAGAGCTCTGCAGCCCCTGCTGCCATCCCATCTCCCCAGGGCAGCACCAGAGCCCCGGCCTTGGGGCCCTCAAGAGCTGCTCCTGCTCCAGGCCCAAGGCCCATGCCAGAGCTGGGGCAGCCACAAAGCTGTGCCCATTTCTGTTCATTGCTGCTCTGATGTGGATGGATCCTCAGCCACTTGGAGGTTGCTGATGAATTTTACTGCTCTGGAGATTTCTTCTTTCTTGAGCTCTCCAGTTCAGGAATTCAGTGAGAAGAGGTCATACACATTTGTTCAGAATACCTGATCGAGAAAAGACCCTGGGGAATATTTCAAGTTTTCAGTTCTTAATGTGGGTAGACAGATGACAGAAGTCTACTCAAAGTGAATATACAATAGTACAAAACAATGCTGAGTGTACAGTTTTGTTCTGTTAAGTTTTATTTTCCTGTTTATAGATTGATCTCAGCAATGTCCAATTGATATTGATCCCCAGCAGCTTTTAATGCAGTTTGAACAGATGAACATCAAGGCCCTTCATGGCTGACAATCAATCAGACTTTGTCCCCACCCCCTCCCCACCATTTCCCTCATCCAACCCCTGGCACTCCTATGGATCAGGAATGGTGTGGCCAGCAGAAGCGGGGCAGTGATTCTTGCCCTGTGCTCAGCACTGGTTGGGCAGCACCTCATGTGCTGTGTCCAGTTCTGGGCCTCCATTTTATCAAGGACATGGAGGGGCTGGAGCGTGTCCAGAGAAGGGAAACAAGGCTGCGGAGGGGTCTGGAAGAAAGTCTTGTGCAGAGCAGTGGCTGAGGGAGCTGGAAATGTTTATCCTGGAGAAGAGGAGGCTCAGGGGAGACCTCATCACTCTCTACAACTCCCTGACAGGAGGGTGCAGCCAGGTGGGGCTCAGGCTCTTTTTCCAGGGAACAGTGACAGGACAAGAGGACACAGCCTTCAGCTGCACCAGGGGACATTTAGGCTGGACATTAGGAAATATTCTCCACACAAAGGGTGATTGGGCATTGGAATGGGCTTCCCAGGGAGGTGTGTGAGTCACCAGCTGTGGTGGTGTTTCAGGAAAGACTGGATGTGGCACTTACTGCCATGGCCTGGGTGACAAGGTGGTGTTGAGTGCCAGGTTGCACTTTATGCTCTCCAAGGTCTTTTGCAGCCTGGTTGATTCTCTGAAGATTGTGACACTGCAGGGCCCTGGGGAAGCAAGGGGCAATTGTGACACTGCGGGGCCTGGTGGCACCAAGAGGACCATGGTGACACTGTGTACGACATGGCAGCACAGAGCCAAGGGGCCATTGTGACACTGTGGGGCTGGATGGAAGCAAGGAGTCCATGGTGACAGTCTGGGTCCTGGTGGCACCACAGAGGCCACTGTGACACTGCAGGGCCTTGTGGAACCAAGGGGCCATTGTGACACTGCGGAACCAAGGAAACCCTTGGGAGAGCCTGGGGACAAATGAATCAAGGGGCCATTGCTCCATTTCAAGGACTCTGGGAACTGAGGGAACAATTGTGACACTGTGGTGTCCCATGGAACCAAGGGTCCCTGGTGACACTGCAGGATTTTGTGTCACCATAGCTCCATTGTGACACTGCAGCAGCAAGGAATTCATGGTGGCACTCTGAGGCCTCCTGGAACCAAGAGGCCACTGGGACCCTGGGGGGCTTTGTGGAACCATGCAGAGCATTGTGACAGAGCAGGACCTGGTGTCATGATGGGGCCATTGTGACACTGCAGGGCCTCGAGGAACCAAGGGGCCAGGGCTACTCCTCAGGGACTCCTGGAATGAAGGAAACATGTTTGACACCGTGGTGGCCCTTGGGACCAAGAGGCCATTGTGACACTGTGGAACCAAGGAGAGCATGCTGCACTGCCAGACCTCATGGAACCCAGGATCCACTGTGACACTGCAGCGCCCGAGGGGACCACGGTGCCATTGTGACACTGTGGGGCCCAAGGATCCAAGGGACTTTCTGACACCCAGGGGTCCCATGGAACCAAAGGAACATTGTGACACTGGGAGGCCTCATGGAATCATGGAGACCATCCAGATACTCTGAGGCTTCATGGAACCGTGGTGACACCAAGTTGTCTGGGAGTGTGGATCTGCTGGAGGGTAGGAGGGCTCTGCACAGGGCCCTGGACAGGCTGGATCCAGGGCCCAAATCCAACAAGTTGAGGTTTAACAAGTCCCAGTGCCGGGTCCTGCACTTTGGCCACAACAACCCCTGCAGCACTACAGGCTGGGGACAGAGTGGCTGCACAGCAGCCAGGCAGAATGGGACCTGCAGGGACTGGTGGACAGCAGGCTGGACATGAGGCAGCAGTGTGCCCAGGTGGCCAAGAAGGCCAATGGCTCCTGGCCTGGATCAGGAATGGTGTGGCCAGCAGGAGCAGGGCAGGGATTCTTCCCCTGTGCTCAGCACTGGTTGGGCAGCACCTCGAGTGCTGTATCCATTGCTGAGCCCCCCAATTTAGGAAGGACATGGAGGGGCTGGAGAGTGTCCAGAGAAGGGCAACAAGGCTGGGGAGGGGTCTGGAACACAAGTCTTGTGAGGAGTGGCTGAGGGAGCTGGGGTTGTTACTCCTGGAGAAGAGGAGGCTCAGGGGGGACAAGGCGGTGTCAGGGCACAGGTTGGACTTGATGATCTCCAAGGTCTTTTCCAGCCTTCCTGATTCTGGGATTCTCTGAAACCACCCTTGGAGCAGTTGCAGGATGAGCCCTGGGCCTCCTCTTCAGTAGCTCCAGCAGCCCAGGTCCCTCAGCTTCTCCTGGCAGCCCCAAAGCCCATCCTGTCAGTCCTGCAGAGCCTCTGCAGCTCCTCCTCATTGCCCAGAACAGGGAGCCCCAGAGCCAGAAACAGCAGCCCAGATGTGCCCCCCTGGCCTGGGGTGGCTCTGGCAAGGGAGCAGCAGCAGGCACTGCAGGAGCCGGCAGACAATTCCTGCAGCACTTGTAGGATGATCCTGCTGCCCAAGGGACGTTCCCATGGTGCCAGGTCAGGAACTGCAATGGGGAGTGGGGCCAGAGAGGAAAGGGCAACCAGGGATGGGCTGTTTGCAGGGGAGGGAACAGGAGTGGGCAATGGGAAGAAATTTGTACAAGGGAAGAGTGGAGAAAGCAAAGGTGCAGCCAAGGAAATGCTCAGGGCAGTTTGGGGGTGGCTGCCAGGCAGCCCTGGCTCTGAGCAACAGCATCTGCAGTGGGACAGGAAACTCCCAGCTGATGGGAACAAACTTTCTGCCTGAGTGCAGAGGCCAGGACAAAGCTGAGTGGTCTCCCTGGCATCCCCCAGCCCTTGCTGACCCCAGGGGCTGATGGCATTTGTGCTCCCTCAGGTTCATGTCCCCACAGCAACAGCATGGGGGTGCTGCCCCTGCTGTGTGCAATGCAAACAGGGGCTGCTGAGGCAGTGCTGCCGTGTCTGTGCCTGCAAGGATGGGGCATCTGTGTGAGCTGGGGGAGAGGCCAGGGCTGCAGAGGGGGGATGTTGTTGGCAGCTGCATGAGGACGCTCTGGGACGCTGCCCTAGGCTGTGCAGCGCACTGGGCATGGATCAGCCCCTGCTCTGCTGCTCCTTCCCGTCTGCCCCAGGGCCCTTGCAGAGCCCCAGCCATGTTGTTTGCCCCCAGCCTGCCCACGGCCAGCCTGGGGCTGCTCACGGGGGTTTCTGTGCTGAGCATTGGCCTGGCTGTGTTCTTGAGAGAGCCTGGGCAAGGAGCCTGGAGCCCCCAGGGCCTGGCCTGAGGCGTCAGCGCTGCCCCAGCAGTGCCCATGGCCTGTCCCTGCTGCAGCCCCGGCACTGCCACCCCCAGGGCTGTGCCCGGCCCCGAGAGCACTCAGGCCCTGCAGCAACACCAGGGCCACCAGGGCAGCGGGGCAGGGCCACGGCAGCAGCACTGGCAACACCAAGTGCTGCTGCTGCTGCTGCTGGGCACAGCTGCTGGGCCAGCACTGATCTGCCCCAGCTCTGCACACAGACATTGCTGCTGCAGCTCTAGAGAAGGCAACAAAAGGGCATCTCTGCAGAAAACTTTGCTAGTGGAGATCCTTTAGTTCCTTTAAAGCCACAGAGAGTGCAGCCCTTCACTGAGACAGTCTGTGGCCACAGGGAAGATGGAGAGAAACAAAATGAGAAATGGCACAAACAATGACATTTCTTTGTGGACAGTATGAAAAATAGTAAACCAAGGAAAAAGAACCCCCAAAATGAAGCCAGTAAGAAGTATCAAAGATGATTTTTATTACAAGTTATTTGTGATTTTTACTACAAATGATTTGTGATAAAACAGAAGGTTAATGTTTTTTAAATCATCCGGTCATCAGTCTCCAAACTGCAGCCTTGAGCTCCTGGTTCCTCAGGCTGTAGATGAGGGGGTTCAGGGCTGGAGTCACCACCGAGTACAGAACTGACACTGACAGATCCAGGGATGGGGAGGACAGGGAAGGGGGCTTCAGGTAGGCAAACCCTGCAGTGCTGATAAACAGAGTGACCACGGCCAGGTGAGGGAGGCAGGTGGAAAAGGCTTTGTGCCGTCCCTGCTCTTACTGCAGATAGGCTTGGTAGCATCTGCCCTCCCAGGGCTACAGGACATGCATAGCACTGAAGAGCTCTAGGGAATTTTTTCCTACCCACACATCATTCCTGGCTCTCTGAGGTCACAAATCCCCAGCATTTCTGCTGCACTCAGAGTTTGCCACTGTGAGATGTGAGAGATAAAGGATTCCCTGTGGCTGAGGGAAGGTGAGGGGCTGGATGGGCTTGTTCCCAGCTGCCCTGGCTTTGCACCTTGGGCTGCAATCAGAGCACAATCACACTCCCGGGTCACCCTGGGATAAACCAGACCCTGCCCAGAGCAGAGGGATCCCTGAATGTCTCACCCTCTCTCAAGGTCTCTGGACAAGGTCTCAGCACCCCCCCCCGTGCCAAGGACACTCACGGCTCCCTGGGCAAACCCAGCAGCATTTCCTCAGCTGTGGCAGCTCTGCCCTTCCCCGTGGGACATTCAGGGAACTCCCAGAGGCTCTGGCACAGATTTGCACCCAGGAGGGAAGCTCAGAGCGTGGCAGGGCACAGCAAGGAGATCCCTGCTGTGCCCATGATGGGATCTCAGGGAGGGGGCTCAGCTCATTCCCCTTTGCCATGGACTGCTTTGCCCACAGCCCCACAGGTGCCAGGCAAGCTTGGACACCCCATTCCCATGGACAGCCCTGCCTGGCAGGAATGCCAAGGGCAGTGCCTGACTCAGCTGCTGCAGATGCCAGAGCCTCCCTGAGAGCAGCAGATAACAGTGCCACTGTCAGGGCAGGGCAGAAGCAAGAGCAGATGTTGTGGTGCTGTGCCTGAGAGGGCAGGGCAGAGACAGCTGGGCACTCAGGACAGTGTTCCCGTGCCCAGCTGTGCCCGGCACCTCCCACACACCAACAGTGCCCTCCTGCCCCAGCCCTGCTCTCTCCAGCCCCCTCTCCTTCCCTGAGCATCTCCCTGGGCCTGGACATTCCCTCCTGAGAGGAGCCTTGTCCCTGCCAGCGCTCACAGAGCCCATCCCAGCCTGTGTGCCCTGGCTGGGGCCCTACAGAAACCTGCCTGTGTGCAGGGCCCTGGCTGGGGCAGGCTCTGTGTGCAGCTGGGCAAGGGCAGCTCAGGAGAGCCCTGCTGGGCCCTGCAAAGGTGATGCTGCTGCTGTGCAGGGCTGAGGAGTGGCTGAGGGCCCTTTGGGAGTCTCCCAGCAGAGACACTGATCAACTTAATTTACAGTTCTGCAGTCCCTGTAAAAGTTCAAACATTACTTTGATGGTCCTGTGTGTCCCTTTCAACTCAGAATATTCTGTATCTGATTACAATTCCTGTTCTGCTTCTCTCATCCCCTTGTTGTCTATAATCAAAAGAGAAAAAAAACAACCCCTTGCAACAGTGTTAGAACAGTAAAGTAAAAACCAGACATAAATTGGAAGCTGTCAGGTGTCCCAGTGGGGATGGGGCACACCTGGCCCCTGATTTCAGCAATTTATTAAGGTTGATTAATTAGGATATTGAACAGGAACATCCAATAGGAGATTTAGTTGCCCCAGTTACACACCCCTGGCTCAATCCATTGGAGTAGGTCCAAGGGCTTCTTTGCCTTCACTTTTTGTTGTGACTGCTCACATTCTGGTCAATAAAAAAGATGTTTTTGTAGGTTCTCTTCCTGATAATAGGACTATTTGATAATAAGACTGATAATAAGACAGTATTTCAGGACTGTATTTAGACAGTCAGCTTAGTTTTCTAAAATCTAAGAGAAAGGTTAGGAAACATACTAGTGTTAATTAAGGATTATAATTATATAAGTATTTAATAGTAGTTTAATATAGTTAATAAACAATTTAGTAGTGTTAAATAAGGATAGTAGATTTATAACTATATAATACTGATTTACAAAGCTATGAATTGTATCAAAAATGTATAAAAAGCAATAATCTTTTTGCCATCACCCCAACTTTCCCATCCTTCTCCGAGTAGGAAATTGAAAACACTCTCAGGAAAGCTCCTGACCTTTCCAGCAATCCCAGGCTTACCTTCTTTGGGAAGTGCCCTCCGGCGCTGAGCCCAGGCTGGTCTGGAGCTGGGAGCAGCCCTGCCCCACCCAGCCCCTCTCAGCAGCAGCCCCTGCCCTGCTCAGGGCGGCTCCTTCCCCCCAGAGCTTCTCCCCAGTGCTGGCAGCAGCTGCCAGGGCTGGCTGAGAGCTGTCCCTGGCAGGCAGCAGAGTCCCTGCCCCAGCACAGCGCCCTGGGCTGCAGGACCCTGCTCTGCAGGACAGCCCTGGGCACCCCTGGCTGCTCTGCACAAGAGACAAGCAGAGAATGTACTCACAGGCTCTGCAGGCATTGGCATGTTCCAGCTTGAGGAGATGGCTCCAGGAGCTGCAGCTGCATTGTCCTGCAGCCAGAGGTTCCTGTGCCAAGGGCTGGCAGTGATTGTGCCCCAGGCACTTCTCAGCCCCTTCCCAGCCCTGACTGATTGAAGCTCTCTGTGCCTCTGTGTTGTGCCCGGGCTGGCTGCAGGCAGTGCCCCAGCCCTGCTGGGCTGGCAGAAGAGCTGCTCATCCAGAGAAATGTGCTTTTGAAGCTCTTCTTGGTGACCAGGAGCTGCCTCTGTGCCAGGAGCCCAGCCCAGCTCAGCAGCACAGACACAGCACAAGGACTTTAATCAGCCTCTGGGGCTTTGTGCTCAGGCCCTGGACATCAGTCCCTGAGAGGGAGCTGAAGAAACCTCTGCAGAACTCCAAGGCAGAATCCAACTCCAAAGTTTCTTGGACTTTTAATGGGTCCCACTGAGGGACACAACTGAGCATGTGTCCCCAGGCCCCAGGCAGAGCAGAGACCTGCAGGCAGTGATGACAGGTGGGGACAAAGAGAAGCCAAGTCATGGTGCCCTGGGGCACAGCAGGGTCTGTGCCACCAAGGGCTGGGAGGAGACACCTTGTCCTGAGGCCCTGGGGCCTCCTGGCACAGCCCCAGCCAGGCTGGGCACTGTCAGCCCCTTGTGCTGCCCTCAGCATCCCCCCCTTAGCCCACATCCCAGTGGCCTCAAGGATCTGCTGCAAGGAGTCCCTGGGGAGCCTTGCTCAGCCATGGCCCTGGGGGCTCCTTCATGCTCCCTGCAGGGACTGCAGGTTTTTCAAAGGACTTTGGCTTTTGCCTTGGAGTCTCTGAGAGGTTTGTGCAATCATGGCCTCCAATTATCTGCTGTAATTAGTCCCTGGAGAGGCTTTGTCAGTAACAACACTCAGTGGGGCTCATTAATGCTTCAAGGTACTTCAGTTATTTGAAGGTACTTGGTGTTTCCCTTTTGATACAGACTCTGTGAGAGGTTTGTGCAATCATGGCCCCAATTATCTGCTTTAACGAGTCCCTGGAGAGCTTTTTACTGACATTCAGTGGGGCTCATTAATGCCTTGAGATTCTCAAGGTTTTTGAGCTACTTTATGGATTTAAGAATACTTCTAGGTACTTTTAAGGGTTTTCTTTCCCATACTGAGAGGTTTTTCTGCCATCCTGGCCACCAGTTCTCTCCTCCAAGGAGTCCATGAGGATCCTGTGTTGGGTATCTTCCTCCTTTCTGTTTTACAACAAAGATGGAACTGAAAGAATTTTGTAAGACTTTCTAAAAGCATCCAAACAAACATGGGACAATCAACAATACAACAACAACCACTAAGATAATTAATAGTCCTGTTTTAGCTCTACATCATCCAACCCTTTAGTCCCATATATTGGAAGAGTTTATTGACCCAGTCTTTGTTTTCCACTTGAAGCTTCTTGAACCCTTCCTTCAGTACCTGAATGCTCTTGTGGATTGACTGGCTGTGGCTGGAGAGGTTCATGCAGCACATGCCCTCAGAGTCTACACAGCCATGCCCATGTGCCCAGAGTAAAAACTCTATCGCTGTTCTGCAAGGTGGCGTGTCTGATGGTCTCTGTGTCTGAGAGCAGCCACTCAATGTGAGGGAGGCAGCATTGGTTTGCTTACTCAACAGGCACCCAGGATGGTCTGATTGTCCTAAAGCTTTAGCTGCAGCCACCCAAGGTAGTCCAAACTGGGTGTGCTAGCATCTGATACCTGGATTAAAGCTTTCAAAGCCATCTCTTTGATATCATCCAATCCTTCTCTGGGGATACCTGCTGCTTGATCATCTGCTAGGCTGTGTTGTCCTTCTCCAGCTAGATGGTTGATTGTCAATTCCACCCTTGCCTCATTATTAGCATAGTCTGCTATTAATTGATGTAGTAAACGCTTCCATCCCCCTTCCCACAGGGTGTATTCTGTAGGTGACAACAACATGGTCATAATATATTTTAAATCATAGGGGGTTAAAATGCGCTGTAAACATGGCCCTCATTAGGCCAATAAAATAAGATGAGTCCTTTCTATGGTCATTATATGCCCTACACAGCTGCTTAATTTCCCCATAAACCAATGGCTGATACCTGGGATTCTGCCCCCTTCTTTCATAACATACAAGGGCAATAAGTAATTTTGAGACTATTTGCCAGTCTTCTTCCTTTCCCAAGGATTTTCTGGGATGGAGGGGTGAGGTGGTTCTGAGGAGTCCAAACTGTTTTCTGGGGAGGAAGAATAACTTGTAGCAGAAACATTTGGATTAGAAATAGTGTGACAGTTGGGCTTAGTATCTTTGATCATGGGGTTATATTGTTGCTGGAGGGTGAGGCAAAGGGCGCTGCCATTTTGTCAGGTGTTGGGGAGGAAGGGCCTTGATTTAGGATGGTGGACTTCCAGGCTGGCCTTCTGGAGCATAGCCCAGGGTGGAGGTGGAATGATTGACAGTGGGGGCGTGACCCACAGTCGTGGGGGTGGAGTCTGGAGCTTGGTTCAGGGCAGAAGAGAAGGCTGTGGTAGCAGGAAGTGGAAGAGCCAAGATGGAGGGAAGACGGTCAGGCTCAGGGGCATCTGGAAAATGTTTAATTATCCACTTCAGGATTGATTTTAATTTGTTCTCTGAAGATATTTGGTCATGATAAGTGAAAATTAACTTAAAGCATCCATATACACACCTTTCTACTTTGGACATCCCGCTGCCCATTTTTCTCTTTCTCTGCCTTAGGTGGAGCAGCCACTGGAACACCCAAATCAGTTATGGAATGTGGATGCATATTGTAAAAACACAGTGGCAAAATGGGCAATAATTTTCTTGCCTTTCCCCTTCCCCCCTGCAATCCTACGCAGGTGAAACTGTCGCTGTCCCTGTGGATCCTGGCCGAGGTCCCTCGAAGGAATGATGAATCTGCTGGCCCAGCACAATCCAAAATCCCGGGGAGCTCTGGCCTATCCATCAGCTAACCCCAGCTGACATGACTGAATGTCAGGGCCCCTGTTTGGGCGCCAAAGGTCGCAATGAGGGTGGCTGTGACAAACCTTTCTGGTTCCCTGACTTCAGGGCAAGGGTGGCGAAAATGAAAAGGAGCAGATGCTGGGGAAGATGAAACAGGAAAGCCTTATAAATATGATTGCCTGGCAAAAGATTTTGAGAATATGGAAACTATAAGTGAGATTGAAATGAAAGCAAGCTTTGAGATACCAAGCCTTAGTTACTGAACAACTGGAAAACAATGGTATGGCCGACAGAAGGTAATCTTTTGATGAAACAATACCCTCTGCTTGCAGACAGGTCCAAGGGTCAGAGCAGACCCTACTAGCTTGGCAGAAGGGGTCCAAAGAGTAGTTTTTAGGGTTTAAAATGTAACACAGTATGGTAATGTAATGATTATGATAGGCTGTATGTAAATGCTATAAGATTTGTATCCTGTACCAGATTGGTTAGTGAAAATTAGAATATGCAGCACAGAAGAAGATTTATTGTATTGTAATGGGAACTCCCCTCCTCTTTTGGGCATCCATTTTGGGCGCCTCTTTCGAGCTCCTCTCTTGGGCCTGCTCTGAGCTGTGGCTGGCAGCTCCAAACAAGGCCCCTGCACCCACACCCTTTGCAATAAACCACAAGTTCCAAGACCTGGCTTCAGAGATCTCTCGTCTCCGTCCGTCCCAACCGTCCTCCCCTCCGATGCTCCTACAAGCAGGATCAATGGAGTTGCCCAAAAAGAACTTTAGTAACAGGGTGAAAAACAATAAAAAGGGAGAGGTCGAGCACAGTATGAGGGGTGGGATTCAAAGACCTGAGATAAAGGTGAAGCAACAAAATATACACTTGAGGGTAGAACACTCTAGAACAATAACCCTATAGGGGAAACAAGTAACCAATAGGGGAGGAGAACTTGGACAACTTAGCATAAGAACACTAAAGGCTTATGGGGGAACTCTCAAACTCACCCTAAGTTAAACAAATGATTCCCAGGGCTTGAAACTCGCGCCCAGTTCTTCCGGGGTAAAATCTGTCTGACTCTGAGTTACAGCTGGGTTAACTCCCACACCACTACTTTGCTCTGGCCCCTTGGGACCATGCGGCCCAACAGAGCCACAAAGATGTCCTTGGTTCCACAAGGCTCCAAAGTGTCACAATGGCCCCTTCCTTCCATGGGGCCCCACAGTGTCACAAGGGTCTTCATGATTCTATGGGGCCCTGCAATGCCACAATGCTCTCCATGGATCCACAGTGCCCTGCAGGATCACAATGGCCCTTTGGCTCCACGAGGCCCTGAAATGCAGCAATGGCCTCTTGGTTCCACAAAGCCCTGCTGCTTCACACTGGCCCCTTGGGACCATGCGGCCCAACAGAGCCACAAAGATGTCCTTGGTTCCACAAAGCCCCACAGTGTCACAGTGGCCCCTTGGATCCATGGTACCCTGCAGGGTCACAATGTTCCCCTTGGTTCCACAAGTTCCTACAGTGTAACAGGTTCCACAAGGGCCTGCAGTGTCACCATGGCCCATTGGTTCTACAATGCTCCGCAGTGTCAAAGTGGTCCCCATAGGAAGGAAACAAGTGAGCCCCAGTGGTGCAGGGGCAGATGAGAGGCAGCCACCAGAGGCCAGGTCTAGCCAGACTTGACTGTATGGGCAGATTTTGTCTGGGAGTAACCCTTGGATATAGAGAATTTTAGATGCAGGATCCCAATTTTGGCCATGGGTAGCAAGACAAGAAAGACAGTTCTTTCCCATAGGAATAAAAGCACGGAGCCCCAGTGCTTCATGGTCAGATGGGAAGTGGCTCTTGACATGTCAAATTCAGTGGGACCTGTCAGAAAGCCCCCAGGAGGCCAAACCAGGCAGACCTGTTCCATGTTCCATTGACTTCGTGGGTCCTAACACTGTCACAATGGTCTCCTTGATTCCATGAGGTCTGGCAATGTCACAATGGCTTCTTGGTTTCATGAGCCCCAACAGAGTCACAAGGGTCCATTGGCCCCACGCAGCCCCGCTGTGAAACAATGGCTCCTTGTTTCTATTTTAAATCAATCACAATCAAACCACAGTTTGATCATTGATCCTTGCTTCCATAGGGCCCATGATTTGCACAATGTTCTCCTTGATTCCATGATTCCTGGATTCCAGAGTCTCACCATCGTTTCCTTGGATCTCCATTGTCACAACTGACCCGTGGCTCCATGAGGTTCCGTAGTGTCACTGTGGTGGCTGTCAGAGGCTGGATGAGATCCATGTCCCGAGACACCTTGGGATGCTCGGAATGCCCGTGTGGGGCCAGGGCCGGGTCAGGCCTTGGTTTGTGGTGGGACAGAGCCCCGGCCCCAGCCCTGGCCTCGCAGAGCTGTCAATCAAACAGCAGGGGCGGTGCTGGCCCAGCTCTGATTGGCCTAGCTGTCAATCAATCACACACCAGCAGCTGGGGCTATCCTGGCTCTGATTGGATAAGCAACTGGCAGTCCCACCCCAGGGGCGGGGCCATGAAGGCCCAGGGGCTTAAAAGCCGGAGAACTAGGCCAGCCCAGGGTGTGGATCCTGCTTTCTCCTGGGGTTCCTCTGTTGGTGATGCTGGAACCCCAGCAGTTGGTGCCTATGTGTGTGTCTTTCTATGGATCTTCTGTCTTTCTGTTGGTCTCTGTTTCTTCTCTCTCTAATCCTACTTACCTGGAACATTTTTGGGTAACTTCACAAGTTAAAGGATTTTAGGTTAAATGTGTGGGAATCCAAGGCAAAGGGAATATTTCTCTGTCTGCTCTGAGGGGTCCTGACTGCCTTTCACCTTTGCTCACCGAGAGAACTTCCAAGACTTTGAGATTGATTAGAATTTACCAAAGTATTAAATAGGTAATAGAGAGTACTATACTATGTCCCTTGGGTGAGAAATTTAGGTTTTGGGATTTTTAATATGGTGTAGATAGGAAGCAAGATGCAGGAATTTGGGTGTAGTCCCTGTCTTCTTCTTCTCCATCTACTCCATTTTCTGCAGTGTTGGTGGCACAGGGTCATTGTTCAAGAAAAGCACAGGGCAGAGGTTATGTGGACAGTCAAGGGATGAGTTATTTTTCTATAAGTAGAAATAATGTAGGTTTTAAAAATTAATTGGATGAGAAAATTTTTGAAAGACCTT
This sequence comes from Agelaius phoeniceus, assembly GCF_051311805.1. Classification (NCBI taxonomy): domain Eukaryota; kingdom Metazoa; phylum Chordata; class Aves; order Passeriformes; family Icteridae; genus Agelaius; species Agelaius phoeniceus. The sequence continues at coordinate 6,284,145 of NC_135272.1, read as the reverse complement.
GAAACTGTACATTTTAGAGCCATTTTGAGGTGTTTCTCCAGCATGCTGAGCCTGGTGTGCACAGCATGCAGAACTTTAGATAAGATAACCATAAACAAGAAGCTGAAGACCAAAAAAGTCCCTTGCATCTCCTTTTGCCTGGCACAGAACTGCTACAGAGGGTTTACCCCATCAAGGGATCCCCCAGAATGGCCCAACAGAAAACAAACATCAATAACTGGTGCCCCAACAATGTTTGAAATAAGTTAGCTTTTTTCCATAAAGTTGTTTACTGAAGGGTGTTGTCTTAATCAGCCAATCATGTGAAATGTGTTGATTAAATGACCAATGAGGTCCACCTGTAGCAAAACAAGATATAAAAGAAGAGGATTGAAAAAACAGGTGGCTTTTAGCCCTTAGCCTTCTGATCTGAGTCTGTGTCATCTCTGACTCAAAGGTGACATTTGGGGATCTGTGGGGGCTCCTTTCTGCACATTGAGACTCAACAGGAGCTTCTCTAATATTAAACATTGCTAGAAGCTCCCACTGTGCCCCTGACAGGAACCCCTGTGAGTGTCTGGGACATCCCGGCTCTTTGGCTGCCTGGGGACTCCTGGGATGTCACCGTGGAGCCCCTGTGAGTGCCTGTGACAGATCGGTGCCTTTGCAGCCCAAGGTGCCCTGGGATGTCACTGTGGAATGGCTGTGACTGCCTCTGACCATGTTGTGGTGAGGGAAACTTGGATGCACAATATGAGTGTTTAGCAAGCTTCGTTTGTTGAAGAGAGCATCAGACTTTTATGCACAACAAGTAATAAGCTCATACATATTCTGCAAGCTAAGCAATCTATTTGCTATAATATGATATCAGCTCTTCCTCATACCTTAGGGATTACATCTTTCTTTTCTCACGTCTCTCTCACTGCTTGTTATTGTACCACAGCTATGCTCAAGGACACAGTGTTTTGCAGGTGCAGAGACCCAGCTTAGCTGCATCCTCCCGATTCTTGGTCCAGAACGTGGCCCCTGTCACGTAGCCATTCCTTCACAATTCCCCTGTTTTCTTTTTGCACAAGCAATGTTTGATTAAATGCAGCAATCATCCTTTGCACCAGATTTTGTAAGCATATGCAAAAGCAAGGCAAAACTAATACTACCAACAAAGCTATAATGCCTACTATAATGCCAGCCTTAACAATAGAGCGTAGCCATGATCCCAGGCCTAAAGATTTGAGCCATCCATCAATACCAAAGCCTGATTCTACCTGTAGGTTTCCGGTTAACTTCTGCAACTCAGAGAGCTGGGAGTGGATGGATTGCGAATGGTCAGAAAGGTTCATGCAACACATGCCTTCAAATTCTTCACAACCATGGCCTTGTGCAAGCAAAAGAAAATCAATTGCAGCTCTATTTTGAAGCGTTGCATGGCGAATAGAATCAACATCAAGCAAAAGGCTAGAAAGCGCCATAGAAGTGGCATTGGTTTTTCTTCGCAAGCCAGCATCCCAACTTATTTAGGGTGGCATGGGTGCCTGCTGCTGTCACCCCTGGAGCCAGAAAGGATGCCACAATTATGGCCCCTGGGGACCAAAATTTTACATCATCTTTGCAGTCAGCAGTAAATGCATGGGCCATTCTTTTACTTCGACGATGGCGGCGGCTCATGTTCAGTATCATGGAAGTGTTTGGGGTAAGTAGAGACAGCCATCCAATTGTACATGGCCCCCCTCGCAGCATAGATGGGATACCAGGCCAGGCGCGGTCTCCACATATTAAAAAGTAATCTGCTGGCATTTGAATAGGGTCATTTGATGAGATTGATACTTTCTTTGTGGTATAATTGCACCAGGCTGTTGCATTTCAGTAGACAGCCATGCTGGAGGTTATAATAGTGGAATGGTTCTTGGCTGGCACCTGGCTTATATGGTTAAAATTGAGGCATGCATCCGCCATCACTGAGCCTAGCAGTTCCAATTCTTGGGGTTCCTGCGATGCTATGGAAAAATGGGAAACCCATTATTCCCAGTTATCTACACTTGCCCTAGCATCATTGGTCCTGCAGGTGGGTGTACTTGAAGGGCATGGCCAAGGATCCGCTGGTAGCCCAACCAAGCAGGTTGTAAATGGATTACCTGGAGAAGACAAGGACAAACAAATGGCCTCTTGATTTGTCAGGTTTGCGAGAGTGACCCAAATATTGGTCTTAGGCTGAGTTGGGGCCATGCAGGGAACTCCTAACCCACCTCCTCCTGTTGCGCCTTCTACGTGGCTCGCTGACTCTACTAGGAGGAGGGAGATTACTGAGGTGATGACATAGCTCCACCATCTGCCTTGGTTGAACCGTCCAATGTCCTAGCAGGTCAACATGTTTACCACAGATTTCCTGCAGGATGCTTGTCTTTGTTTGGCTCTTAATTCTGCTAACTTGCCACTGTACTTCCCACTTTAACCTAGCAATCTCCCTTTGCTCCCAACTCTCATATAGGGATAACCCCTTGATTCCAGGTAATCCGGTTTCCTCCTGCAATGCAGCAAGCACTGTTTTCCTTCTCCACTCACGACCACACTCAACACACCACAATCCTGTCTGCACACTCTGACCCACCCAGAGATCTCTCACAGCCACCACAGAAAATCTTTATCCAAAAGCCGCAACGCTTGTCCCCACAGTTTCTACAAATAGCGTGCGCAAGGCCACGAGGTGCTGTAATAGGCAAGGTAGCTATCAGCTGTGCCAGCTGGTCAAGAGTCCCCCAGTTGAGTAATTGAGGGTCAATCAGCTGTCTCGCTGGCCGGAGAAGTGGGTCGATTGCCAGGTGGAGCTGGAGCAACCTCCTTGTTGGCTGCTGGATCCAGGATGGCCGACAGAAAGTTTGGTCCACCGGCTCGGGACCCAGATGTTGCCTGTTGGGGTAAACACACAAAGGTAACTCCGGCCCACAAAGACCTCTTCTGCAGGCCCGTTCCACTGTCCTGTCTTGGGGTCTCTGTAAAAGACCCACATGGATGGCTGTTTGTGCTCTTCTGTAGGGCCAACTTGATGCCTAATTACAGGAGGTTCTTGGTGGTCGCCAAACACATACAAATGATTCATTACAAACAGGCTCTTATTAACCCTTTCACGTGGGTCCACTATGCTCTGGAATTTCTCAAGATACCTCTTCACAGGTCCATTAGCTTGTTCCACTATTGCCTGACCTGTAGGGGAATGAGCTGTGCCAGTTACGTGCTTTATATCCCATGTTTGCATGAATTGCATAACTGTCTTGCTTTTGTAGGCAGGCCCATTGTCAGTTTTGATACAACGAGGCACCCCCATAACAGCGAAGCAACCTGTAAGGTGCCGTTTTATGTCCCTTGACTTTTCCCCAGGCTGAGGGGTAGCCCAAATCATGTGGCTGTAAGTGTCAATGGTAACATGCAGGTATTTTAACCGACCTAATGCAGGCACGTGCGTGACATCCATCTGCCACACTTCATTGGCCTTCAACCCCCTTGGATTTACTCCTGCTCCAAGCCCTAAATCTTGATTATGATGGCTGCATATAGGACAGGCCTTTACAATGGCCCTAGCCTCTTCCAGGGAAAGACCATATGCTCGGTGGAGACCCCGAGCATTCTGGTGGAATATTGCATGAGTCTCTAGCTCGGCAATGAGGCGACAATGGGGCTTCTCTTGTCACAGTCACTAGATGATCTGCCCTCGCATTGCCCTCTCCAAGTCCTTGGTCCCACTGATGACGGCGAATGTGCCAAGCAGCATAGCCGGCAGTCCTTTGCCATGTGGCCCGCTGGAGCTGCATCAGGAGCTCTCCTAACTGTTTGTTGTTTGTGTCCCTAATACTTGCATCCTCAGTGCAATTTGCTACCCCTGCCACATATAGTGAATCTGTGACAATATTCAAGGGTTTGTGCAACCAATGTGACAGTGCCCATACTACTGCAAATAGCTCAAGGGTCTGCAGGGAATCGTTTTGCTCTGCCTGCAGGATTTGATGATGCCATCCATCAACGTCTCTCCAAGTGGCAGCAGCTGTTCGCGACCGCTTCCCAGCATCTGTAAACACCGTAACAGCATTCAGCAGTGGTTGATCAGCCCATTTCGGAATAGTTATCCAGCCTGATTTGCCATCCAGGCTAATACAGGTGATTTTAAAGGCTCAATGCGAATTGCAGCTCCATCTTCTAGCAATGCAGTCTGGAGGGCTGTGGAGTTGAGCAAATACCACTTTAGGTCTTCTTCATGCATAGGAACGTGAATTTCACCCAGTCGCTCTCCTGTAATTTGCAGAATTCGGAGTCTGCCTTTCTTAATCAGCTCCGCCAATATCCGTACTTTTTCCTGCACCGTTCTTTGGGGCTGTAGGGGAGGGGCAACCCACTCTAACACGATCTGTTCGGCTGCCTGCTTCTCCCCCGTTTTCTTTTTGTGCTGCGTGATGGCCCCTAATAGGTGCCTGTCTCCTGCCAGGATGGTAAGATTCAACGGAAGGCCCTCCTGGCAGCAATGAGTAACATGATGGGCAACCATGGAGGTAATGTCCTGCAGGTCTCTTCTTTGTCGTGAAGTAAGGATACTGTAGCCACGGGGTGTGTACCCTTTAAAAGAGGTCGCAGCTCCTCAAGATGTTCGTTAGGAATGCCAATCACCGGGCAAAGCCATTGCAGATCTCCTAATAGTCGCTGAGCATCATGGAGTGTTTGAAGATCAATCATAATAGTGAGTTATTGAGGCTGAATATGTTGGTCAGTGATTTTCCACCCTAGGTATTTCCAAGGGCTCGTTTCCTGCACCTTTTCTGTAGCAATCACCAGGCCTTGCTGTTGGAGCTGTTGAGCCAATTGTTGTTTTTGCTCTGGAGAGAACAGTGATGATTGAGCAAAAAGAATGTCATCCATATAATGGTAAATTATAACTTCAGGCCACACCTTTCGAATTGGCTGCAAGGCTGCATCAACATACAGTTGACAAAGAGTGGGAGAGCAATGCATGCCCTGTGGGAGTACCATCCACTCATATCTCTGGGCAGGCCCTTCTCTTTTCAACGCAGGCAGGGTAAAAGCCAAGCGCTGCTTATCTGCCTCATGCAAGGCGATGGTGAAGAAACAGTCTTTTAGATCAATAATGAGGAGGGACCATCCTTCAGGGAGCATTGCAGGATTAGGCAGTCCGGGCTGCAGGGCTCCCATACTATGCATCTGATCATTGATGGCACGTAGATCATGCAGGAGCCGATATTTGCTGGATTTCCTCTTGATCACAAACCAGGAGTATTCCAAGGACTAACAAATAAACAGAGATGTCCTTGGTCAAACTGCTCCTGCACCAGCTTGTGTACCTGAATGAGACTTTCCCCTTTTAAAGGCCATTGCTCAACCCACACCGGGTCCTCTGTTTTCCATCGGAGTGGGATCGGGAAAGTCCATGCAATGGCCGCCCCCACAAAGGGAGATCTGTGGTAGGGACCATTCCCAACTGCACCAACACATCATGGCCCAGCAAGGCGTGGACACCCTCAGGGAGTGGTATTACAGAAACTGTACAGGTGACAGTCTTTCCCTCTATAATAATTTTCAGCAGAGGGGATTTCCGTGCAAGCGTGAGTCCTCCTACTCCTGCGACTGTGGCATTTGCCGCCTGGGTGGGCCACTGGGGTGGCCATTTCTGTGTCCCTGTGATGCTGACGTCTGCACTGGTGTCTAGGAGCGCAACCAGGGTGATGGTTTGACCCTGATAGTGGAGGTCAATATGTTTTTTAGGACGATGCTTTAAGTCCACTGTTAACAATGCCATTGTTCCTGTGGAATCAAAACTACCTTCACCACATTGCTGCTTGCCAAGTGGTACAGTCCCTCCGGTTAATTGAGGCAAAGGGATTAATTGAGCAATTCGTGATCCAGCCGGAATAAACAATGGTGGGAATAGTGTTTGTGCCATTATTTGTATTTCACCTGTATAATCAGCATCAATTAGTCCAACAAGAATAGTAAGTCCCGACATGCTGGCGGACGAGCGTCCAATCAACAAAGCTCCTACCGTTTGTCCGCTGGCTGTAACAGGGCCCTTAATCCCCGTTGGGATACGCTGTGGTTTGCAGTCTGTTAAGGTGCAGTCTCTTGAGGTTGCCAGGTCCAACCCAAGGCTTCCGCTGGTTGTGGGGCGGAAGGAGGAGGCACTTGTGCTGGGAAGGTGCTTGGACTTTGGGCCGCCACTTGTGTCGGAGTGGGGTGACCCCTCCTGCTGGGCTTCCCGTTTCCCGAGATGTGCCGGCAGGCTGACTCATTGTGTGCGTCGGACTTGCAGCGCCGGCACCACACAGCTCCCGTTGTACAATCCCGGCGCATTTGGCCAGCAGTTCCACAGCGGAAGCATCGGAATCGTGATGGTCCTTTTCTTTGAAGCCGATTTACCGACGCTTGCCAGGGGGCAAGGGCAGCCAACACCTGACTCTGCATCGCCTGCGCCTGCTCCCTGAAACTACTTCCCAATTCTCTTACTGCATTCACTAACATAGCCTGCAGCCCCACCGGCACCTGAGCCATTCATTCTAAAGCCTCCTCAACAGTCCAGGTACCAGGGAGTGTGGCAAGTATACTCCTAGTGGTGGGATTGCAATTCTGTAGGGCACATTGCTTTAGTAGTGCTCCGTGCATATATTCAGAGACCCCTGCTGTCTGAATAACATTCGCCACTCTGTCAATAAACAACCCAATTGGCTCTTCCCTTCCTTGTTTAATTCCCATGTATGAGGGAACACCCCCTGGGGATTTCACCCTATTGAGCCCCACATGGGCCAATCTCACAGCCTCTCTCAGCTTCTCGGGCCCAATTAATGCTTGCGCCTCCGTCCTTAGGTATGCCCCTATCCCCATAAGTTCCTCTAAAGTAACTCCATATAGCGGATCCCCTGGCTGTCTCGGGGTAGCCACAGACTCTTGGCACGCAGCCTGCCAGTGAGCATTGAACAACAACTGTTGATGCTGGGTAAGCACTAGCCTCATGAGGCTTTTAATATCTGATGGCAACAGTATGTTTCCTCCCCACAAATAATTGAGCATTTGATGAGTGGGCTCTCCATGGATACCACACTCACTTACAGTGGCACGGAGCTGTGCCAGCCATTTCCAATCTAAGGCAGTGAAAGTTGCTTGCAAGCCTCCAGCAGGATTTGGTGCATAAACCACCGGCCAAGCCACCTCAAGCAAGGCATCAGCAGCTGCTTGGTCACCTGCAGCTATCGCCTCTCTTGTAATTTCTCGCCATGCCTTACGCCTTTCATTAGCAATTCACACTGCCTCGGGGTCAAGCATTTCCTTTGTTCTTTCCCCGCCGGCCGGAGGGGGGGGCAATCCCTCGCTGCCAGTGGAGGTGCAGAAGGAGCGGCTCGGGTGGCTGGCGCAAAGGCCGTCCCCGCCGGCAGATACACTGTGTTAGTTGCTGGGGGCAGGGGACAAGAGGATGTAGACGCTGAGGCCCCGCTATTCTCACTAGAAACAGGCATTCCCAATCGGGTGGCGGCTGCCTGAGCAGCCTTCTGCTCTGCCTGGTACTGTTTTCCCAGGTCAATACCCTGTAATCCCCGCTTTTGTAAAAAGCATTTTAAAAGGTCATATGCCGCTTGTCTCTCCATTACCTTCTAATTTAGTCATCAGCGCTGTTGCAGCCCTGTCAAGACGTCAGCGGCGCTTAGTCAGCCGAGACCTTTCTCTAAGGTTGCTCGGGGCACGGAGCCCGCTCTTTCGCCAGCCGAGACCCTTCTCTAAGGTCGCTCAGGGACACGGACCCCGCTCTTTTGCCTCCCGTGCTGCATCGGCACCGACACGGAATACTGCACCGGACCGTGGCTCGCAGGTTCAAGCCCTCAGTAGGGTCCCTGTTCGGGGGCCATTTGTCGCAGTGAGGGAAACTTGGATGCTCAATATGAGTGTTTAGCGAGCTTCGTTTGTTGAAGAGAGCATCAGACTTTTATGCACAACAAGTAATAAGCTGATACATATTCTGCAAGCTAAGCAATCTATTGGCTATAATACGATATCAGCTCTTCCTCATACCTTAGGGATTACATCTTTCTTTTCTCACGTCTCTCTCACTGCTTGTTATTGTACCACAGCTATGCTCAAGGACACAGTGTTTTGCAGGTGCAGAGACCCAGCTTAGCTGCATCCTCCCGATTCTTGGTCCAGAACGTGGCCCCTGTCATGTAGCCATTCCTCCACACAGAGCAGCCTGGCCAGCTCTTTCTCCAGCTCCTTCTTCACTCTTGGGGGAGGTAGAACATTGCACAGGAAAGCAACTGGTGCCACAAGGAGTGGGCAGCATCAGGCAGCTCTGGGGAGGTGCCTCAGGACTGCTGTACCCTGAGGGAACGCTGCTGGCCATCCCCTGTGTGTATCTGCAAAAGCTTCAAATCAGCTGCCTCAGCTTCCAGGGCCTCTCTTGGCCAGCATCCTGACGTGGATGCAGGGCTGCTGCCAGGCACTGCTGGGACCCAGCGGGACAGGACCGGCTGTCTCGTGTCCACGGAGCAGCCCTGACACAGCCAGGGCCATCCCGAAAGCAGACAAATGTTCCCGGGTCAGCAGAGAGGAGCAAGGAGCACTGGGCTGCTCTCAGGGGATCTCAGCTGGGCTCACTCCACCACACGCTCCCATTTTAAGGCTGGCTGATGCCCAGCTGCCAGAAATGCCTGCCTTGTTCTCTCCAAGATGCACAGGGAGAGCCAATGAGCAGGACGCCTGGGGAGGAAAACCTTCCAAGATTTTCTGAGGCCAGGAACACACCAAGATCAGCCAAGGCTCTCCTCGCTGCCTGGCCCACACAGCCCAGCTCTGTGCTGGCCCTGGGCCACAGCAGCTGCCACCAAGCAGCAGGCAAATGCATATTGCCAAGAGTTGAAACACAGCAGACAGGAAAGATGTGAAAAGTGTGTGTGTAAAGGCCTTTTAATTCACAGCTCTCACAGAGAGCTTTGGGGCTCATGGCTGGACACAGATGCTCCTGCCCACCCTCTGTCCAAAGGGGGTAACACATCCTGCTGCAGGTGCTTGGGTTGGTTTCCACAGGTCCAGGCAGATGCCAAACCTGCTCTTCACTGCCTTCTCCCTGCCCCACTGCCATGTGCAACAGGCCTCAAGGACTGAAAGGAGCACAGAGAGCCAAAGGGGGACACTCACACCTGCCTCACTGGGAGCTTCCTGGGAAGCACTTTCCTTGAGAAGCAAGCCCCTTTCCTCCAAAGGTCTTTCCCCAAATGTGCGGATTTCCTGGGGAGCACCAACACACCCTAAAGAAACGCTGGCAAGGCTGAATGACTTCAGGTCCTTTCAGGACAGGCACTCCAGCTCTAGTTCCTATTGCCCCAAGTGAGTTTCCAGGTGCAGGTTCAGAGGTGCAGCCCCAGGCCCTCCAGAAACACAAGCTGCCCATGGCCTCTTCACCTGCCTCAACTCCTGCCTGTGCTCACGGCACCAAAACCAGGCTGTTCCTGGCCAGGGACCAGAGCCCTGTTCCTGCAGGATGCTCTTGCCAGCACCTTCCAGGACTCTCTGCTGTGCACGCCGCGCTTTTCATGCCCGCTCCCAACAGGCTTTGGAACGCAGAGCCCAACCTGGCTGGCTCTGCCACCAGCACAGCCCAAACGCAGGCGGAGGAAGAAGCAGCAGGCGCTGTTTTGCGGCCATGCCCAAGAGAGACTGGAAGGGTGCCCTCCCTCTGCTCTCCCTTGGTTGGCTTTCTGGCTGGCTCTGAGCCTGGGGCTGCCGTTCCTCACTTGTGGGGAGCAGAAGCACAGCCGGGATCCCGGCACTGCCTGGCAGCGCTGCGGGCACTGGCAGGGCCATGTGTCTGAGTCTCGGGCACCGTGCTGCTGCTTCATTTGCCCTCAGGCACAGCCAGAGCTCCCTGCTAAGCCCGGATGCTCTCTGCTTCTGCCCTCTTCCTCATCCTGTGCAGGGATGGAGCACTGCTGTGCTTTCAGGAAGCTATTCTTGAAAGCTTCCAGAATTCCAAGCTCCTTTACCCTCCGTGGATGCTTGCCATGGAATCCCTCTCAGATGGGTTCAGAGCATACTCAGGTTGGCTCTTTTAAATACAAGGGTGTTACAGGTTCTGTAGGATTCCCATGTGGAATGTCTGAAATGCTCTTGTGATTGGAAGTAAGTTTTGTTATATCAGTTGCTGTTGCAAAGAATATGTACAACCCCTGGAATGGTGAAAAGCCACTGAGCAGCAGCAGGAGATGGAGCATGGTGCTTCAGTGGAAGGGGCAGGCCACCCACATTCAGGGCATCCCCTCCATCAAGAGGGTGTGCATTTTGTCCTTCTCGTCCCTCTACCCCAGTATCAGGCCTGATATCTCCTTCTCTGGAGTGGAGTTTTTCCAGTTCTGACTTCATCTCATGCTTGGCCAGTGCGTGAGATGAAGCCGCTGTGACCTGTGATACCACCTCCATGCCAACCACAGCTCCATTTTTTATCTTTCACAGGTTTACTTCCCATTGATTGACCCGTCCATTGTTTCCCTTAAGGGTCAAATTTCCACCAGGTAAACCATAAGGTTGCCTTCGTTCTCTGCTCTTCATTATCTTGTTGATGTGCACAACAGGGGACCAAATATGGCAGGGCCTTAGACACAACTTTGGTCCCTGACACACACAGGCTCCTTGTCCCACTGCTGGCCTTCAGTGTGCTCAGCAAGATGTGGAACTGCACAGTGCTGTGGAACTGCACCTTCAGCACAGGGACCTTTCCAGCCTGATCTGCCCCCGTTCCTCTGGGTCTGTGCACAAAACACAGTGTGGGAGACAACGGCAGCAGGGGCCTGTGTGTCCCAGGGCCCCGGATTTGCTTCAGCTCCACAGGGATGCAGGCAAAGTGAAGATGCCAAACTGTTTATTAATATAAGGCGAAGCAAAGGGATGAGCTGGAACGGAACAAAAGGGGATGGACACGGTGAGAGAGCTGGAGGGAGGGATCTATCTACAGGCAGGGAGAGGGCTGAAGCCACAGGAGTGTCCCAAAAGCTCAGCTGTGCCAATCATCATCTGTGCCTGGAACTCCAGTGGCAATGGGAGATGGCGTCCTCTTCAGTGTCTCCTGATGCTGTTCTTGGGTCACTGATTCACTGGATCCTGAAGATAAACTTAATTCTTCAGCTCTGCTTGTAAACTGGGCTTGAATATTCCTGCTACAGTGGGATAAACTGCCTTTCTTCTGGGTGTGAATGGCTGAAACAGAGAGGAAGATGGCCACAGTTAGGGCCCACGTCTGCAGGAATCCTAGGAGAACCTCACGCCAAGTGATTGTCCAAGTCTGCTCTTGGATAGGCCAGAAGAGAGGAGGGGCCAGCAGGATCAGCTGCAAAGGGCTGCTCACGAAGCCCCTGGCCCGTGTCCCTGAAATCTCACGGTGCTCTGCCCACACCACCCCTCGTCCGCAGAGGGAGCGAAGCCTGCCGCAGCTGGGCAGGGCTTGCAGCTCCCCTCGCCAGCCCCCGCTGTCAGCCCGCTCTGGCACTCACCCTCATTGAGGACCTCAAGCTCTTCCTTCTGGCCCCTCATGAGTACCTTGGCAGACCCTGTGAACACAGAGCCTGTCACAGCGCCAGCGGCAGAGCTCCCTGCCAGCGGCGCTGCCGGCGCTGTGGCCACACGGGCTGCTGGCCCGGCAGGGCTCAGCCTGGCCCTTGCCGCACGCTGCTGCCCAAGGGCACGGCTGCCAGAGGGCGGCAGCAGCAATGCCCAGGCCGGGCGGGGCTCCACGGCTGCCGGGGCAGCAGGCGGGGCTGGGGCCGAGCTGCGGCGGGCCGGGCCGGGGAGGGAGCCCGGGCTCGTGGCTCACCTATGAATCTGACGGCCACCTCTCGCAAAGGCTCCTGTGGGCTCCGCAGGTAGCGCAGGGCCCGGCGCAGGTGCTCGGCCGCTTTGCTCCTGTCCTCTGCCAGCTGCAGAGAGCGGCAGGAGGGAAAGGTTGGCGAGGGCTCCGCCCCTGGGCCGGGCGCTGCCTGCGCCCAGCCCCGGCCTCCCCTGGCCGCACAGGCCTGAGGCGCGGCCAGCAGCCGCTGGCCAAGGGCTCCCGAGGGGGCAGGGGGCAGAGGGCCGGCTGCTGCCCGGGGAGCCGCGGTGCCGCCCCGCAGCCCCGCCGGGCCGGGGCTCCATGGGCACCCGGCTCGGGCCCACGGGAGCCTGGAGCAGAGCCCCCGCGGCCTCTGGCTGCAGCAGCGGGCAGGGGCACAGCTGCCCGGCCCGCACACTGAGCACCGCCCTCAGGGGCCTTCTCCAGGCTGAGCCTGGGGCTTCCAGGCCCTCCTTACCAGGCAGTTGGCAAACTTCAACATCTTCTCCCTCTCAAGTAGTTTCTTGAGCTTCCTCTTCTTCAGGAACTCTACCACACAAAGCAGCAGTTCGCGAGAGGCCTGGAGAGGAGCACAGATGTGGAGCTGCTACTGCAGCCCAAGAAAAGGACTTGCATCCCTGTGCCAAGGCCAGGAGCAGAAGGCTGAGCCTGGGAGAAGCCAACCAGGAGACATCCGAGACCCCTTTCCAGGTATGCACCAGCATAACTCAAAACCTCACCTTTGCCACGCGCTTGTTCTCATCATGGCAATGAAAGAAGAGTGGCAGCAGGCTCTGGCTCACAATCTTCTTCAGGGTTTTTTTTCTTTTGTTCACTACCAAGTCCATCACCTTGAAGAAGAGATTTAGGGAGAGCAGCTGCATATCGATGTCATCCTGGAAAAAAGGAAAATACCTCAGCACCAACTTCTCCGAGCCCATCTTGGCAAGGCCTGAAAATCCACAAAATTTCTGGGCAGCAACCAGTGCCCATGGCAGGGGACACAAGAGCCTTACACAGTCAAAGAGCGGCAGGAGTGCCTCAGCCAGCTTCGGGGCAGTGGTGCTGGATATCAGGATGTGTTCGTTCTCAAGTATATTTGTGAGCACAGAGAGAGTCATGCTGACAACATATCCTTCTGCATCACCCAAGAGCTCCACAAGGTTTTTAGACAGACTGCACATTCTTCTGGCCTGTGTGGAACACAAGGCAGTGCTGGAAAGCCATGGACGGCTGCACCGCCACCACCGCCCTGGCACTGCAAGGCCACCCTGCAGCTGCAGGGCCCACAGGCCAAAGGCCCGAGCCAAAGCACTGGGGCAGGTGAGGCGGAAGAGCTGGGAGCAGCTGCCTCAGCTCCTGAAGCCCAGCCAAGACAAATGAACTGCATTCCCCAACCCCACACTGCTCATACAACTTCAGCCACTGCCCCCTTCTCACCCTCAAGGGATCCTTGCTGAGCACCACAAGGCCTCTGAGCGCCAGGCGCCGCCGCTCCCTGCACTCACTCTGCAGGTGCCTTGACATGATCTCCAGTGTGCTGTCACCACATTTCCTCAAGTCTAGGCACTGAAAGACCTGAAAGGCACAGGGCAGTGACAGGGGAGCCGGCCAGCAGGAGCCCAGAAGCGCACAGGGCTGGGCCCAAGCAGCAGCACAGGGCATGGGCACCGTCCCAGGCAGCTGTGGGTGTGAGAGGGCAGAGAGCTGGGAGGCAGCTCAGCCAGGCAGCACTGGCCACCAGGCTCACCTCCACAAAGAATGCCAGGAAGGGCAGATCCCAGCGTGGCTCTTCTCTGTGCAGTCGCTTGAGTAGATGGATTGCAATGAGGGAACACAAGGGCATAAAGATACGGAACATCTCCCTGGAAGGGGAGAAAAAGACACCAAGACCCTGAGGTGAGTGTGCTAAACCTCTCCCAGGACTGACTCACAGAGGTCTGGTCTTTCCCCAGCATCCCTGGAAGAGATGTAGGCGCTTTATGAGGCAGCTCATTTGGGCACCCTCCTCTCCCAGCCTTTTCCAGTCTCCTTGGCTGTCCCTCAGTGATGAGGCTCTCTGGCCCATGACCACAGGGACTGTGTGGGGCACAGGGCACAAATGCCGGGGGCAATGGGGAGCAGGGGGTCTCACCTGGCCAGCAGACCCACAGCATAGTGCTGGGTGTCAGCACACAGCAGCATCTTCCAACCACGCTTGCGCTCCATAGCCACCACCTCTTTGTCACAGCGCAGCCGGCACAGCAGAGCCTTCATGGCCTGCACTGCAAACCTGTGTGCAGAGCAAAGCCCAGGTCACACTGGGAGCACTGGCCCTGGCCACAAGGGCATGGGAAGGCCAGGAGGACTGGGACCTGTTGGGTTTGCTAGGAAGGTGGTGCTCCTCCTGGCATGCTCTCCAGAAGGTATCAACTTCCTCTGGTAGCATCTGCTGTGTGGTGATGACAACATGGAAGAGCAGAGCCACAAACAGGTGCCCAGAATATGGGATCATCGCCTTGTGGCACTCAGGCACAATCACCCAGATCACCAGAGTCGCCTGCAAAAGAAGCAGCCCAAGACAGCGCTCAGTGCCGAGGTGTCCATGGGGCAGGGCCCAAGGGCAGATGCAGGATGAGCAGCGGGCCTGGTGCCCCCTGAGCCTGCCCCTTGCCCAGGGTTCAGCCCAGCACTTGAGGCATGGAGAGGATGGAGAGCTGCTGGGGAGGAGACCGAGGGGCAAGAGGAGGCCAAATCCAGAAACTCACAGCTAGGGCAGAAACATTTGTGTCGTCCCCATCAGAGGTGCGTGTGCTGTGCAGTGGCCAATCCTCCATCACGCAGAGCAGTGTTGGCAGCACTTTCTCCATTGCTGGTCCAGATGAGCCAATGGTTCTCCATATCATTGTAGCAGCTCTGAGGGATCAGAGCTCTGTATCAGGGGCATCTCAGTCCCAGTACCGTGCCCTGTGCAGCTGTGGGGGCCCAGGTGACAGAGCCCCGGTGCCCTGAGGGGCAGGGAGGGAGCATTGGCAGCAGGCTCGGGAAACAGAGGGGCCCCAGGGTCCTGGACCTCTCTGCCTGTCTGGCAGAGCCCATAGCACAGGCTGTGCAGGGCCATGGGCCCCAAAGGCTGGTGAGCCCTGAGCTGTGCAGGCACGTGGGCCCCGTACCTGTCACACGTTGGGGCACAGCGCAGGAGGGTCAGCACCACGTCGGCAGGGTGTTCTTCAGCCAGCCTCACTATGTCACTTTGCAGCCTGGCATCCACAGTGCCATGGGACACCAGCCTCTGGTGGATGCTCCTCACAATGGCTGGCACCTGGAGGAGGCATGGGGGAGATTTTGAGTGCTGTCCAAGGCAGCAACTTGCCCAGCTTCCCCCAAGAAGTGCTTCCCTTCCCGCCACACTGTGCTGGACTCAAAGGCTGAGGGGGCCCAGTGACCATGGCTTGAGGGGACACATGGTCCTGGCAGGCCTCCAGGCCTGGCCCCAGGCTGCTTACCTGCTGCTGAGAAAGAACAGCACTGTCCTCAAAAAAATCCATAGTGGGAGCATGAATCACAATGGGAGTGGGCATGGTGCCAGTATTTGAGATGTCCTCAGTCTCTTCATTGTCACTGTTTGTGATGACCACATCCTCCATCATTGATGTGAGAAGAGCCTTTGCCCAGCTTTCAGTCACTGAGGTGTCAAAGTCTTGTGAGCGCTCAGCCAAATCTGGGCTGACATCAGGCTCTGCCTGGAGCTCAGTCAGCCCTGAGTCAGGCTCAGCTCTGCCCTCAGCTGCTGAGGTGCCGGTCTTCCTACGCCGAATGTGCAGGAACTTCTGGAACCTCTGCAGCAGAACAAAGGACAGGGAAGGCAGGGACGTTGCATGGCGTGCTCCAAGCATGGTGCTGGGCTGAGCAGGGACAGCAGGCCCAGCCCAGCTGGGGGTGGCTGCAGGTACCTTCAGGGTTTTGCGGAAGCGGCCAGGGCCAGGTTCCTGCTCTCGTGTCTTGTCCAGGGCTGCATCTGGCAAAGAGCGAGCGCAGCCAGAGCTGAGGGGCTGCGGGAGAGGCCGGAGAACACAGCCCAGCCCTGAGCTCCCCAGGCACGGAGAGCCCCAGGATGGCCCAGGGGATGGAGCAAAGCCACTGCAGGGTGTCTGCCCGGGCCCTGTTCCATCCTGTCCATGAGCATGTCCCCATGGGATGGGATGGGATGGGATGGGATGGGATGGGATGGGATGGGATGGGATGGGATGGGATGGGATGGGATGGGATGGGGCCAAGCTGGCTGTAGCCATCAGCCCTGTGGCCCAGCTCTGCTACTCACCATCCTTCAGTGTCTGGATCTGTTCCAGATCTTCAGGCTGTTGTGCTTGGGCAGCTCCAGGGTCATTCTTTTTTTTTCCCCTGAACACTTTGAAAGGGCTGAGAAATCTGTCCGCCATTCCACCACCCAGCCTTGACGGCACCTTCTAGAAAGATGCCTCAGGATATCGCCAAGTCAACAATTGCAGTTGTGCCTTCAAGGCACCTGTGACAGGGAAGCCTCAGGAAGGCTGCAGGACAGGAAGTCCTGCACTTTGGTCTTTAGGGCTCCTGCCACAATGACAGGAGACTCCTCATTAACAATTTAGGCGACCAGATTCCACGGTCTGGACTTGATGGCACTGACAGTGAATGGGAGATGCCTTGGAAAAGTTCTGAGTCACCAAGTCCCGCAGTCTGGCCTCGCAGTCAGCTGCAGTAACAACGCCTCGGAAAAGCTCCAGGGGGGACACGAACGAGTGCGCTGTGTGGGGGCTCCTCACAGCACTACTCTGTCCTGTCCCGTCACATGCTCTGAGCACCCGGGCAAGCTTCTATTTCCCACGTGTCACAAAGGGCCCTTGGACACCGGGTTCCGTTCCATGGCACGGTGACTGTGCTGCAGCGTGCCACCCAGGGCCCTTGCACACACTTCCACCTGCCCTGGGGCCGCCCCCAGCCCAGCCAAAGTGGCCCAGGCTGGAAGGAATGCCTGGCCCCAGGTGTCTAAGGAAGCCCCACAGGATCTTTAGGAAGGGCTAGAGCATCAGCAAACGCTGCCCTGCTCTGCGGGCTCAGGGCAGCAGAAGGAGCCCCCAGGGCTGCCGACGCAGCCGTGCCAGGAAGGGCACAGGGCCTTCCAGGGAAGCTGGCACAGCCTCCTTGGGACACGTCCCGGCCCGTGGCCATCCTAAACCTGCGGGTGTTACACGCACAAGGAACATGTGGGCCCGGGCACGAATGCTGCTCTGAGCCCTGGGGCCCGGGCAGCGCTGACAGCAGCAGCTGTGGCAGAGTCCCCACCCAAGCAGAGCTGCCACCCCCCCAGCCCTGGCAGCGCTGGTGCCCATCTCCTGCCCCAGAGACCTGTGCCCCCAGGGGGCTTCTGTGCCACAGGGAGCCAAAGCCCACCTGCATTGGGGGCTGATGGGCAGAGCACCTGGAGCAACTGCTGGCAACACTTGGTCTCTGTCCAAAGCTCTTACTCCGTGCTGGAATTATTTTCTCATTGAAGTAATTTGCCGCAGGAGAAAAACATCTCTACCTTGAAAACACAGAAGAATCTGGCATTGAAGAATCTGGCATTAAAGAATCCTCGCTTCAGGAAAGCTTTACCTCTCATTGCTCAACTCGCTCAAGTAGTTCAAAAAACCTGCATACTTCCCAAATTAATTGAGATGCCCTAAGAACATTGTGAGAAGCAAGGCTCACTTTTAAAATTTCAAAGGTTTATTAAACCTTAACAAAAATACAACAAAGAGCGATTAAGGAAAAATTACAAGATTGCGAGTCTCCATTAAAAGCCACGTGCTCATCTACAAAATGGATGCTCTGCCTTTTATACCCTTAGCCCCTCTCAAAGTTTTGTCAGTCCACTCTTTCCCTGCCATCCAATGGTGGAAGTCACTTTCTTACACCTTGACTGGAGGTCAGGTGTTGCCATGCTCTGCCTCCTGGTAACAAGCTCTCCCTCCTCTAAATGCCCCACTAGTGACAGCAATAAGGGGGGAAGGGAAAGAGTACTATGGAGAGAACATGCAAAAATAACATAACTGTACAGCTAGAAAAATTCTCTTACCGTACACATAATATTCATCTCTTAATTGTGAGAGCCAACCATCTCCTCATTCATTTATAACAACGTGAAAGGTTTTCAAGGTTGCTTCCAACTCAAAGCAGTAACTCATTTGCCTTAATGTCAACCACTGAGAGTCACTTTAGAAAACATAACACAGAAGCAAAAAAAATGGCCATCCACTGGTTTGGAAATGTTTTTCTGTGAAGGGATGATAATACCATAATTCTAAAGGAATAAAAGCCCTCATGGAATGAAAGTCCAGTCAGTGTTACAAAAGGAAACTGAACACATGAGTAGATTCCAAAAAGGTCAGTCCTCCCCTGGTAGCGATAACTTAGTGGCCAATAAAGTACAGCTCTGCCTTCGTTCCCTGTGGGAGAATCACGACCTGGGGGCCACGTTTGGACACTTTGCAGGACAGGGACTGGCTGTGGTACAAGGTGTGTAATAAAGAGAGTGAGAACAAGGAGGAAAGAAAATCCAGGAAATGCAGATTGTTGGTGGAAGATTAGGATTTTCTTGTAAGGATTTTGTTTGGTTCACTGGACAGACAAATGGCTTTGAGCTGCAGAAAATGAGCACCCTCCGGCACTATCAGGGAGGACTAGAGGAAGGGCAGAATATGTCCCTGGATGAACTGCTTAGAAAGATACAGCAAGTGTATGTAAAACGGGATGCTGAAAAGGAGAAAGCAAGGACAAAGGTGATGGCAGAATTTTTACAGCCCCGAGGGCCCCAGGACCCAAGTGGTTCCCCATAATAGAAGGGACAGGGTCAGCTACAAGGAAGTGGCAGAAGCATTCCCTCCTCAGCAGGGGAGAGCCAAGCCAAACAGCAGCTGGGAAAGAATCAGTGTGCTATCTGCTGGGCAGAGGGACACTGGGAGTGGGAATGTTCACAAAAACAGCTGGACCCTCAGGAGGAGGAAGTCCAGGGGATAATGGAGATGGATTATTAGATGTGTCAGGGGCTCCCATTGTAGCAGGGACACACCACACCAGAGCCCTTGTTAACTTTTAAAGTGGGTTCAGATGGAGAGGAGGTGTGTTTCCTAGTAAAGACAGGGGCCTCTCCATCCACCTGAAATTTTCTCCCTAAGGTGGGAGAATTGTCAAAAATATCTTCAATTATTCAAGGGGTTGTGGGAATTGTAGTTTATTTGGTAGGCTTGGAAGTTTGAAAGCATCTTTCTCTGAAGGAATTGTGGATATTGTGGTCAATGGGTTTAGGGATTTAATTCCTTTGTCTATGTGGGGTTTTGTGCAGAGCTGACAAGCTCCTGTTTGGAGGGGACCCATGCCCCTGTGCTTTTTGTGTTTTGTTGTTAAAAGCCAGAATTGGCAGGTTTCAGTCCTGAAACCAATTCTGCAACTCCACCAGTCTGTGGTTTTCTGTGGAGAACTAGAATTGGCAGTTTTAGTCCTGAGGCCAATTCTGTAGCGGCTGCCTTGTGGAGATGGTGTTGTCCCTATGCAAGCCTAGGTATTTATCATGCAGCTTCCTCTGTGGGGGCTATAGGAAAACTTCAGGGGAAAATATTTTGTTATTCTTCCTCGGTTAATTTAGTAGTCGCCTCCCTACACCTGGGGTGGACTTGATGAAAAAAAAAAAGGATAAGGGGAAATTGGCTACTGAAAAGATGATTGGTTATTTAAAAAGTGATTGGTTGTTAAGAAAGGCTCTAGGCAGTGGCATTGCTTGCTGCAGAACTTGATCATGTCCAAAAGGCAAGTCAGTGGAATAAAAGGAGCAAGCTGCTAAGGTGAACTGCTCCAGGATGAGAAGCAAAAGCCTGCTAAAACCCTGGAATAAAAGCAACTCAGATGCTTAATTCACGGACTGCAGCTCTTGCAAAACATTTTAAAAGTAGTCTCACTCCCTCTGCTGAACAATCTATTGGAGGAAACCCCACTGAACACCTGTGGGAAACAACAAAAGGTGGAGGAGGGTGGGGAAGAACACACGCTCATCCCTCTCCCCAATCCAGGCACGTTAACGTTACAAAAGCTAACCCTATAATAAATAACCCTGCATTTACTGCCAACTCTGAGCCTGGAGATGTCTCGTTCACTGATACTTCAGCCAAAAACATTGATGGTAAAAGTATAGAGCTGTTGTTACACCCCAGGTTGCAGCTTAGCTTATTTAGTTTCTTATCAGTTGACCAGAGTGTTTTGTTACTTTTGACATGTAGGGGTCATGTCAGGTCTGGATGGTTTTGTTTAAGCCTCAGCTGGCACTGGGAACACTGTGTGGGCACTGGGCACTGAGAATACTGTTCCACATCTTTCAGGGCAATTGCCAGCCTCAGGTTTGTGCTGCAAAAAACAATTTCCATTGTGACCTATTTCACAATGTAACCATTGATCAAATTGTGTGCTGTGGATCAATTTTTATCTTTGTGACTTTTGTCAGCTGCTCCACTTGATCATTCTATGATATTTGTAAAATCTGATAGTCCGCATGGGTTTTAACCAATCCTCGATGGATTTGTTAGGATTGAGTTTGTAAAAACAACCATTCAAACCCTCCCTTTGCCAAACCTCTTTTCCATTCACTTGCCAATGAACATTTCCACTGACAAAATCACCGTGTGGCACCGACTGGGCCAGGGCTCCATGGGCACCCGGCTCGGGCCCACAGGAGCCTGGAGCAGAGCCTGCGTGGCCCAGGGAATAGAACGGCTTGGGTAGGGGCACAGCTTTTTATTGAGTGTAAGAAATGTTTCAGTCTGCTAAAACTTCAGGAATTGCAAGTTCAGTTTCTAAGGCTGCCTTCTCAGAATAGTTTACATTAGAAAGCTTACATTACTCTTTAGTATCATATATCCTTAAAGGAGACAAAAAAAATAATCTGTGCAGAATGACTGAGGAATGACTGTTCTTTTCTTAAGCTAATGTACAGTACCCAGTGCAAAGGGCTGCAAGTGTTGAAGGTCAGGATATTGCCAATACCTAGACATTAATAACTCATGTTAATATTAAGACTACAAGACAGCCATGTCTACCCCCAGCTACTACTTACAAGAGAGTGACATGTTTTTATAGGGGCAGGTGGGAGAACACGATTGGGATTTCCTCGCTAACAAATTTTCAATCCAAAGTACTAAGATAAATTCAAGAGCCAGAAGCACATAGTCACATAAAAAATAGAGAGATACAATTAGGAGCAGCCACAGTCTTAATCTGCCATTAGGTATCTACTGCAGGCCCTAAGTTCCAGTCAGGAAACTTATGTGAATTGTGTTTTATATGATGGTTTCACTTCCTCATCTTGTACAGCAATAGAATTGTGTGCATTGTAACTTCCCAAGAGCACAGAGAGTGCTCATCATGGTCTTTCTCAGCAGGAAATGTGGGCATGTATTTAAGAAAAAACTGATGTGAATATGTAACAGACTATATCTATATAGATGAACTACCTACAGTTTGCAATTCCAAAAGAAAAAAAATTAAACACATCAGGGAAAATAAAAAGCAAGGCCAAAAGCAGAGTGCCTTTGAACTAAAAGCATCTATTAACTTATTTTTTCTATACAAGGCTTGACACCAATCATGATAGATTCACCAAAAACTTTTCCATCTTTGCTTAAGGCTTTCCGGGCTTGAAGCTTAGATGATATCGAATATGCATCCAGTTTCCTGTGTTGGACATCTGAATGAGATCAAGTGAAAATTGGGAAATGTAGTTTTTAAATGCTTAATTCACAATGTTTTCTGACATAAGTGTCAAACTAAGACATACCACATGCTTGAATATGTTTCCATACTGAGCAAACTGTAGTAGAATATAGGAAGCTGATGCTTGAGGAAATCTGAAAGACAGAATTGAGTGTAACCACTTAAACCACTCAAAAAATTGAGTGGTTTAAGAATTCAGGTGTTAAGATACAACCCTGTGAAGCATTTACAGAAATGCAGAAGAGAGCACTGTAATATCAGAAGCAGTGACTTGAGAAATACCACCTTCTAGGCGCTTTAGCACACACCCCAACAGCAGAATGGTGCCTTTCTAACTAGAAAAAATAACGTGTAGCTCAATTTAAGGTGGCTAACTGAAATGTATGTGTTTGCTTGCTTTAACCATAGCTGTACTTGCAGCACATACCAATGCCAGACAACATCAATGCCCCCAAGTATTTTTCTGGTATGCTCTAAAGACTTCCCCCAGGTTTTTCCAATACTTTGGAAATCAACTTACCCAAATACAGTTACCCATGTGTCATCGAGTTGATCTTCTGAAGTAAGGGAATCACCTTGAGTATCAAAAGGATCCAGCTGAGCAGGAGATAGAGTAGTCTTCTTAGGCTGCCCAATACTTGCAGGGCTGAACATGCTTGAAGAAGCTGTTCAATTGAAATGATATTGCTGAACAGATTTCTTTTGCAAGACAGAGGTTTATTAGAAAAGAATACATTCAGTGTCAAGCATTTCACTTGGATGTGGAAGAGTTTGATGGGGATTTACTCACAGACAGAACAAGTAAGTCAATCCTAACTTCACATCTGCAAACACACTAGGAAGTTTTTAGGACTAGCAACCTAGTGTTCTCTTCGACTTCAAAACACCAATAGCTTAATACAGTTGCCAAATAGGACCAGGCCAACACAATAAAGCTTAGCAAGAAGCCACCAGTTGATACACAAGATATGAAACCTTGTGAAGATGGAAGGCAATCCATCAATCTCAGCTTCTTCACTCAATTACAACCACCTCTGTGCTCAGTTCAACACCACATTTGGAACAGGGAACAAGAAAAGCTGCTTGAAACTCAGTCTCAGAAGAAATAATTATTTCCTACTCATACCCACACACCTTTGGAAAAGCTAACAAATACACCACCTCTTCATAAACTAGCAAGGAACTGATGTAGCTTGAACAGTGATGCTTTTTTCTGTATTAAAGAAAGCAGTAAGAAAAGAGAACAGAAATTTTGACAGGACATCTACCTGCTCCTGGAGTTGATGGCAGAATTCCAGTGGATGGGCTCTGTGATAAAGTAAAGCTGGCCTGTATTAATATACAGAAAGTAACAAATTATTCTTATAGGTATACTGCTCAGATCAAGTGATTTAAACATTCAGGTAACAATATTAATTATTTGCCTTAAGTTATTCTTAACTGTTTAGAGAACAGATACTTGCATGTATATTTAACCAAAGATTACCAAGAGCTATTAATGAAAAGTTATTTACAGCATATTTGACATATGCTTTGTGAAACAAAGTAGCTTGAAGTATCAATAATCAGAAACCTTCTTAGAATAGTTCAATGCACTACTGCTGCACTGTAATAATTCACACATTCATATGCATCCTGATGGGAAGGATATTAGTATCCTAATTTTATCAGCGTTTTCACTGCCTAAAGGGTTCAGAACTCATGGGAACATAACCTTCCCTTCTAAGGAGACTATTACTAGACTTACTTTCCTGCTCAACTATTTAGTGCATAGAAGGAAAGAATACTTTGAGTTTTAGATGGTAGCACTTGTTTTTGTTTTTTTTTTTTTTTTTTTAACATACGATTTCAACACTCCAAACAATTTTAGTCTACTTTTAGCCTGAATTATGGCATTTCTTAGATTCAAGATCAAACAGCCTGGAGATACCTGTAGACCTAGCAACATAGGTTCTCTGTCGCAGACATCTTTCATGAGAAATCCTTTCTTAGGATTTTTCCTTGTGAGAAGCTGCAGTTTCAGCAACCAAAAGTAAACAATGGTTATCTGCTGCTGTGGAATGCAACAGGTAGACCTGTGATTAGTCTCCTGTGCATGTTTGGATTTACTGACCACTCATGGCAGAGCTAGCTCTTGCTCTCTGTCTGAGACACAATTCTTTGTTATTCATTCTTGTCTATTCTTAGCTTAGCTAGCTTCTGAAGAAACCTTTACCTTTCTATTTCTTTTTAGTATAGTCTTAATGTAACATATATCATAAAATAATAAATCAAGCCTTCTGATCATGGAGTCAACATTCTTGTCTCTTCTTCATCCTGAAAACCTTGTGACCACAGTCACAATTGGTGACCCCTCGACTGAGGAGGACAATCATCACTTGGTCAGACCACCAGAGGAGCATTGCTACACTGGGTAAACCCCAAATGTGTGGCATTGATGGTTGCTTCACAAGTGACCACAGAAATGGATTCTAGCCAGGAGCTGAAGAACTGAAGGTCTGAATTTGGACAGAGTTCACAGCAAGGCTGACCACAAAGAGAACCTTCTGAAAAGCCTCCAGGAAGATGTTCAGAAAGCTCAGCAGCACCGTGCAGATAGCCAGAGAGTCCTGGACACTGTCACAAGGTACTGTTGGTTTTTCCCCTCCGGAAGATGAGGCCATTTGCAGTTTGTGGCTGCTCATCTGGAGGACTTCTCCCCTAGAGGATGAGGTTCCATTCTCCCCTTCAGAGGAGAAACTTATTGCCCTCTGGAAAAAATGGGGTGAAGAGGACAGAATTCTCCTGTTGGAGACAGATCTCTATGAGTTTTTTCGATGGGCAAAGCTCTTTGGGTTTTTTACAAATGTGCTATATGCCCTCGATATGTTTTTCTGGGAGTGTATGGACTCCATTTTCCAATTCTTTTTGGACCGTGGGTTCGGATGCCCCTCGATTTATCCAACCTTTTTGTTGCTCTTTCTAGTCTTGAAACGGAGAGCAGCTGTTTTTCCCTGGATTGCTAACCGCAAGGGCAAAGCCCCGTTCCCCCCAGTTCCGGGGGAAGACCCTTTGGAGGGGGACGCTCTGCTGCTTTCCAGTCCCCCTGAACCACAGCGGGGGGGCGAAGTTTCACCCGCAGCCGAAGTTTATTTTACTGCGTCTTCGGAGCATGCTCAGACGGAGCCGTTTTTTCCCCCCTCCCGTTGCTCTCAGGGGGATGGGAGTGGGCGGCGCCGCCCTGCCCAGCGCCGCGAGCGCCGCCCCAACCCGCCCCGCGCGGCCCCTCCCGCGGCCATCCCTCCGGCAGAGCTTGTGGGTGCTCCGGCCACGGTTCCGCCAGCTTCCCCGCCTGCATCTGAGGCTTTAGAAACGCCGCTTCCCACGGCTGCGCCGATGTTGCTGAGCAACAGCGATCCACCGCTCTCCCCGGCCGTCCCGCTGCCTCCCGTGTGGACTCCACCACCTTCTGCGACTGCGCTTCCGCGGCCGATGTCAGAGTCCGGTGCAGAAGATGCTGCCAACCCTGTGCCGCCCCCACCGCCCCCGCCGCCTCCCCAGGCGGCCCCGCTGCCCGCCCCGGCAGTTCTGCCGCCTGCGGGGACTCTGTCCTCCGTGTCTGCATCAGAGGCTGCCCTGGAGCGGGCGGCAGCTGCAGCGGCGCCTCCTGCATCCAGCATGACTTCCTCCCCAAGCTTTTCGGGTTGTGCCAGGGCTGCCCCTACGGGGGGAGCTGGGAAAGGGGAAGAGGGCATCAGCCTGTCCTTCCGTGGAGGAGGCATGGCCCGACAGCTGGCTGTGGGCGCAGCCCGGCTGCCTGGTTTCAAGATCAGCATTTTTGGCGGGTTGGGGGGTGTTTGGTCCGGGGTTTCCCCCTGGGGCACGCGAATCTCTCTGCCGCCCCTCGCGTGCCCCAGCGGCGAGGGGGAGGTGGGTCCCGAAAGTTCTGCCCCTGGTCCCCAGCCCAGAGGGGGTGGAGGTGGTGCCGGGAGGCAGATGGGAGGAACACCTGGTGCATTTGCATTGCAGAGGCAGAGGGCACAGCAGGAAGCGAGCATCGCTTGTCTGCTGTGGGGAAAGGACATCCCCAGACCCGAGACGAAGTTTCTCGGGACAGCTTCTGTCTTCCCACTGCCGGCATGCCTCGGTGATTTTGGGGAAAGGAAGCGTTTGGTCACCCCTTCTGCCATTGCACTGGCAGCAGGGTGCGGGTCTGTGCCAATGCAGAGCCTGCCTCGGGGGCTGGGCCTGGGCTGTCTGGCTTGGTTGCTTGGGCCAGGGCCACCTCCCGGCCTCCTGTTGGGTTTGGAGGCTTTGCTTCCCCCTTCTGGTCCTGGGCCACCTTTCTGTGGGCCAGGTTTGGGGTTCCTGATCCTTCCACATGGGCCAGGGCACCCAGGGCCTCTCTCTGGCTCCTCTGCTGCTGCTGCTCTTTCTGACCAAAAAAAAAAAAAAAAAAAAAAAAAAAAAAAAAAAAAAAAAAAAGCCAAACCCAAAAAACCAACAAAAAAACAAAACAAAAAAAAATTAAATTAAATAAAAAGGGTGAAAGAGCTGGCAGCAGCTCAGAGGCATTGAGGAGCCAGGGATTGGCTTCAGCCCAAGTTGTTCAATAAAGGGCTGTGGCAAGACATTTCAGAAATTTTCTCAAAATTGTTTGAAGACTGTCAATGGACTTTTGATAACTATTGATGGACTTTTCTGTAGCAAGCCTGTTTCAGGACCAAAAGAAACTTTCAGATATGGCAAAGAGGAACATCTTCAGACCATGGACTTTTCCTGAAATTCAGCTGCTTGGACTTGAATTTTCTTTGCATTGTTTTTGCATTTTCTTATATTGTAGAATTGTTTTAGCGATATGATAGAATTTTATGTTCTATAGGTGAAGAAATTCCCAGTTCATTCCACAGGAGCACTTGAGTGGAGTTTGATTGGAAACAGATAACCTGTCAAGTGTTTGTCTTTTCCTCGGCATGAGTACAGCAGAGAAAATTACAAACACTTTTTCCTTTTAATTTAACTAAATAAAAAAAGGTGACATGTCGCAGACATCTTTCCTGAAAAATCCTTTCTTAGGATTTTTCCTTGTGAGAAGCTGCAGTTTCAGCAACCAAAAGTAAACAATGGTTATCTGCTGCTGTGGAATGCAACAGGTAGACCTATGATTGGTCTCCTGTGGATGTTTGGATTTACTGACCATTCATGGCAGAGCTGGCTCTTGCTCTCTGTCTGAGACACAGATCTTTGTTATTCATTCTTGTCTATTCTTAGCTTAGCTAGTTTCTGAAGAAACCTTTTCCTTTCTATTTCTTTTTAGTAAAGTCTTAATGTAACATATATCATAAAATAATAAATCAACCCTTCTGATCATGGAGTCAACATTCTCGTCTCTTCTTCATCCTGAAAACCCTTGTGACCGCGGTCACACGGAGTGGCTGGGACTCGGGAGCGCGACCGTCCCAGCGGCCGCAGCGCTGTCAGGCAGCGCCTGCACGCTGGGGGCGCTTCCGGCAGCTCTGGTCTCCCCAGAAGCAGGGAATTAGGCCGCCCCTGCCTCAGACCCAGTCAGAAACCCAACCAAGTGAGACCAGAGGCAGGGGCCCCTTCCCGTCCCTCTGGGGCACGGCTGCAAAACAGCCGCTGTGTCTTCCTGCGCCTGTGTCTGGGCTGTGCTGAGCCCAGAGCCGGCCAGCTTGTGTTCTGCTGTGCCAACAGCGTTCTGGGCAGGCAGGCAAAAGTGCTGCGTGCACAGTGGGGAAGGGGCTCACGAGAGCCTCCTGCGGGAACCGGGCTCCGCTCCCTGGCTGGGAACAGCCTGGTTTTGCTGCCGTGAGTGCAGGCAGGAGTTCAGGTACTTGAACGGGCAGCGGACACCTCTTGTTTCTAGGGGGCCTGGGGCTGCGCGCCACAAGGGACACGAGGAAACAGACTCGGGAGAAGAAAGATGAGCTCGAGCTGCAGTGCCTGTGCTACAAGGTGCAGAAGTAATTCAGCCTTGCCAGGGTTTCCTAAGTGTGTGTTGGTGTTGCCCGGGAAATGGACATATTTGGGGAAATGGAGACATTTGGGGAAATGCCTTTGGAAGAGAGGGGCTTGCTTCTCAAGCAAAGTGCTTCCCCAGGAGCCCCCAGTGAGGTAGGTGCAGCTG
This sequence comes from Agelaius phoeniceus, assembly GCF_051311805.1. Taxonomy (NCBI): domain Eukaryota; kingdom Metazoa; phylum Chordata; class Aves; order Passeriformes; family Icteridae; genus Agelaius; species Agelaius phoeniceus. The sequence goes on along the minus strand of NC_135272.1, from coordinate 6,256,450 downwards.
TCTCCCTTTGGCTCCCTGCCCCCCTTTCATCCTTGAGGCCCCTTGCACTTGGCAGAGGGGCGTGGGAAGGGAGAAGGCTGTGAGGAGCAGCTTTGGCATCTGCCTGGGCCTGCAGAGAGCAAGCCAAGCACCAGCGGCAGGGTGTGTTCCCCCCCTCTGAGCACAGGACAGAGAGGGATCATCTCTGTCCAGCTGAGAGCCACAAATGCCTCTCAGAGAGCTGTGAATTCAAAGGCCTTTATGCACACATTGATGCCATCTTCCCTATCTGCTGTGTTTGAACTCTTGGCAAGAGGCGTTTGCCTCTTGCTTGCTGGAAGCTGCTCTGCTCCAGGGCCGGCACCGAGCTGGGCTGTGCGGGCACCGTGGAGAGTCCTTCCCCGAGCACTTGGCGGGTCGTGGTGTTTCCAGGGCTGTGTTAGACACTCGGGGCAATGGATTCCTTCCAAGCGGGGGCAGCTAGGGTGGGGAGGGGGTGGCCCTGGGGCACGTGGCAACGTGTCCCTTTGTGACACGGTGCAGCGGGGTGACCGTGGAACCGAAAGGGACAGCGTGTCTGAGCAGCCCTTTGTGACACACGCTGACATAGGGGCTGGCACGGCGCAGCCACGCCACAGTGCTCGGTGCACGCGACGGGACAGGAGGTGACAGAGCGGTGCTTTGAGGTGTCCCCACACAGCCGGCTCGTTGGTTGCTGACCCGGAGCTCTTCCGAGGCGTTCCTCCTGTGGCTGGCCTCACAGCCAGACCTCGGGATTCGGTGACTTGGAGCTCTTCTGAGTCATCTCCCATCCCTGCGGCCGGTGCCCTCGTGGCCAGGCCGTGGGACTTGGTGACCTCCATCGTTCACCAGGTGTCTCCTGTCATTGTGACAGGAGACCTCGAGTGCAGGACTTGCTGTCCTGTAGCCTTCCTGAGGCTCCTCTGTTGCAGGTGCCCGCAAGGCACAACTGCAGCATTCGCTGACTCTGGCCTTGGCCGAGGCATTTGAAAGTGCCCTCGAGGTCAGAGAGCGGGATGGCAGGCAGAGTGCTCAGCCTTTTCAAGGGGCTTCGGGGCAAGAAAAGCAAAGGCCCTGCAGCTGCCCCAGCGCAGCAGCCTGCAGAGCCAGAGCAGTTGCAGCCGCTGCAGGACGGTGAGTGGCAGAGCCGGGCCGCAGGGCCGGTGCCTGCAGCCGGCCTGGCCCCATCCCATCCCATTCCATGCCATGCCATGCCATGCCATGCCATGCCATCCCATGCCATGCCATGCCATGCCATGCCATGCCATGCCATGCCATGCCATGCCATGCCATCCCATGCCATGCCATGCCATGCCATGCCATGCCATGCCATGCCATACCATCCCATCCCATACCATCCCATCCCATCCCATCCCATCCCTGTCCTGTCCTGTCCATGGATAGGACAGAAGCTGGGCTGGAGCACCTGGCAGCCGTGCTCCATCCCCCGGGGCATCCTGAGGCTCTCCCTGCCTGGGCGGTGCAGGGCTGGGCTGTGTTCTCTGGCCTCTCCCGCAGCCCCTCAGCTCTGGCTGCGCTTGCTCTTTGCCAGATGCAGCCAAGGACCCGACAGAGGAACAGGAAGCCGCCCGTGGCTGCTTTGGCAGAACGGCGCAGGTACCTGCAGCCATCCCCACCTGGGCTGGGCCTGCTGGCACTGCTCAGCCAAGCAGCAGGCTTGGAGCGCTCCATGGATTCTCCCTCCCTTGCTGCCCTTCTCCTGCAGACCCTCTGTGAATTCATCACGTGCCTTTGGCAGGAAGAGACCGCCGGTGCGGGCACGGGCATCTTGGAGAACCTTCCGTTCCTCGATGCCGAGACCGGTGCTGCCATGCTGGATTTGCTTGTGGAGAAGGGTGTCTCCAACCCAGTGCGAGTAAGCAGCCTGGGGCAAGGGCTTATTGGCCCCAGCAGTGGTGCGGCGCCTCGAGCCGGTTCTGCTGGCCTCCCTCGGCCTTTGAGGCCCGGCCCGATGCGTTTGGAAGGGAAGCACTTCTCAGGGGAAGTTGCTGCTCTGGCACCTCTGTGAGTCTGCCCGTGCCTTCTGCAGGTGCCCGCCATGGTGAGGTCCATCCACCAGTGGCTCACGGCCAATGAGGCTGCTGGGCACAGGCTGGACAAGGCCCTTCTGGAGCTGACCGAGGAATACCCCAGTGACGTGCTGATCACCCTCTTGCGCTGGGCCCCATCGTGTGACAGGTGGGGCAGCCCCACGTGCCTTGAGGGCTTGGGCTTCACCGGCCCGTCACCCTGTAGAGCCTGTCCCTGCTGACTGCCAGACAGGCAGGGAGTTGCAGGATCCTCTGGCTCCTCTGTTTTCCAGTGCTGCCATGGCAGCTCCTGAGCCTGGTGCCATGCTCCCTCCCTGCCCCTCGGGGCCCCTGTACCCACGTGGGCTGGCTGGCCGCTGCCGGCCAGGGGCAGTGGGCAGAGGCAGGGCTCAGGGCCAGCGCGGGCCCCTGCAGCTGCCCAGGCCACGGCGCTGTGGCCGAGACAGCCCTGACACAGAGCTCTGACCCTACAGAGCTGCCGCCACCATGTGGGCAACCATCATGTCCTTGAGCAGGACTGCGGAGCCGGCGCTGCAGCTACTCCTCGATGTGCTGAGCGCCTGGCCAGTGAGCAGCGTGTCCACCTCCGATGGGGATGACGCAGGAGTCTTTGCCCTGGCTGTGAGTTTCTGGAGCTGGCCTTTGCCAGCCCCTAGGCCAGCACTCCAGCAGCCAGCTCTCTGTCCTCCCGCCAGCTGCATCCTTCTGCCTCAGAGACCGCGCTGAATCCTGCCTTAGGGGCAGGCTTCAGGGGCACCAGGCTGGCTGTTTCCCCCCCTTGTCTCCCCCAGCCTCTCCCTCGCATGCTCGGGCCCTGCCACGTGCATGTCTTGGCCACTGAGCCTTGTCTCTGGCTCTTTTATTTCTTGCAGGCAACCGTGGCGCTGTGGAGAGTCTTCAATCTGGCCTGGCGCTCGCCTGTCGTGCTGGAGTATTTCCCCAGTCTCTTTCTGAGTCTGCTCTTCCAAGCCTACATCAGCATGCAGGAGATGCCAGAAGAGGTTGAGACCTTCTGGAAGGGATGCCAGGAGCAACACGGCCTCTCCGCCAAGCCCAACAGGTGCTCCATGCCAGTCCTCCCAGTCTCCCCATCCCTCCCATGCCCCCAGGGCAGGAGCCGGGGCTCCCAGCGTGACCTGGCCTTTGCTTTGCACACAGCTTTGCCCTGCAGACCCTGAAGGCCCTGCTCTGCCAAATGCGCTATGAGCACGCGGTGCTGTCCATGGAACGCAAGCGCGCCTGGGACACGCTGCTCTGTGCCGACACCCACCACTGCGCAGTGGGTCTGCTGGCCAGGTGAGACCTCGTTCTCCCCACCGCCCCTCTCCTTTGTGCCCGCAACGCCCCACACAGTCCCCGTGGTCATGGGCGGCAGGGCCTTGTCACCGAGGGAGGGATGAGCAGACTGGAAAAGGCCGGCACAGGAGGGTGCCCGGGAGTGGCCGCCTCCCAAAGCGCCCCCGGGGTGCTCGGCAGGAGACCAGAGCTCTGCCAGTCAGCCCTGGGAGAGCTTTGCCCGCCCGGCCCAGGAGCAATGGTGCCTTTTTCTCCCTGCCAGGGAGATGCGCCATGTCTCCATCATCTGGTGTTGCGACATGGCATCCTGCCTCTTTGACCTGCTCAGCCAAGGCATTTCAGACTGGGAACTGCCCGCCCTGGCCTTCCTGGTGGAGGTGAGCCCCGTGGCCAGTCCTGCCTGGCTGAGCTGCCTCCCAGCCCTCTGCCCTCTCGTAGCCGCAGCTGCCTGGGACGCTGCACCAAGCCCTTTGCTGCTGCCTTGGCTCAGCCCTGTGCCCTTCTGAGCTCCTGCCAGCTGGGCACCTCTGTGCCTGCTCTGTGCCTTTCAGGTCCTGGATTGCCTGGACTTGAGCCAATGTGGTGAAAAAGTCCTGGAGATCTTGGCAAGGCACCTGCAGAGCGAGTCCAGGCAGATGCGTCGCGTGGCGCTGCGAGGCCTCGTGGGGCTCACCTCGATGGTGAGAAGGAGGCAGCAGCTGAAGCTGTGCTGCCAGCGTGGGGCTGGGGCAAGCAGCCCCTTGGGCTTAGCTGGGCTTTGGCAGCTGTGCCAGCTGCTCCCAGCTCTCCAGGGTCGCTGTTCAGCTGCCTGAGTGCTTCGGGACAGGCCTTCGGCCTCTGAGCCCTGCAGCAGCAGCAGTGTGGGGTTGCCCAGCCTTGTTTTGCACACAGGATCCAAGCATGTACAGCCTGACTGAAAGCCTTGGGAAGCTACTGTGGGATAGAGATGAAGACATCGTTGAGATGAGCCTCGTTGTGCTCAGCTTCCTGCCGCTGAAGAAAGACCTGGCAATAGCCAGCCCCATGGCCCTGCAGCTGGCTGAGGCGCTCTGACACCTCTTTGACAATGTGAGGCTCTGTGCCCCCAGCCACGGGCACTCGGGTGGCGCCTTGGGCCTGGGCACAGGGGGGCCTGGAGCAGCTGATGGGGAGGGCTTTTGCTTCCTTTCCAACAGGACAAGAGCCTTGTGCGGCTGCTCTCCATTGGCCTCTTCCAAGACGTGATCACGCTGGTAGTGGCAAAGGGAGAAAAGGCCCTGAAGAAGCACGTGAGCCAGAGCCTGCTCCCACTCTTCTTCCACTGCCACGATGAGAACGGGCGTGTGGCACAGGTGAGGCCTCCTGGGTGTCCCCATGGGAGGGGGCTCAGCTGTCTCCCCAGCCCCTGGCACCTGAGGGGCTCCGGCCTCCTCCTGGCCTTGGCACAGAGATGCGGGTCCTGTGCCCTGGGCTGCGGTGCCATCTCTGGGTCTCTGCTGCTCTGCAGGCCTCTCGGGAAACACTGCTTTCTGCAGTTAGGTTCCTGAAGAGGAAGGATCTCAAGCAGCTGCTGAAGACGGATCAGATGTGGAGATTTGCCGAGTGCTTGGTAAGGACAGGCTGCAATGCCCAGCCCGATGCCTGGAGAAGCCGCCTGCCCTGGCGCCTGCGGCTGCTGGCCGGGCCTCAGGGCTCCATGGGCGGGGCGCGAGCAGTGCCGGCCGTAGGGGGCGCCCGGCCCAGGGGCAGGGCCCGCATCAACCCTTTCTCTCCGTGCCCTGCCGCTCTCTGCAGCTGGCAGAGGACAGGAGCCGAGCGGCCGAGCGCCTGCGCCAGGCCCTGCCGTACCTGCGGAGCGCACAGGAGCCCCTGCGAGAGGCGGCCGTCAGGTTCATGGGTGAGCCCCAAGCCCGGCTCCCGCCCCGCCCCGCCCCGCCGCAGCTCGGCCCCAGCCCCGCCTGCTGTCTGTCCCGGCAGCAGGATCCGGGCGCGGGCAAGTGCAGCCACCGCTGGCCTGGGCATTGCTGCTGCCGCCCTCTGGCAGCCGTGCCCTCGGGCGGCAGCGTGCGCCAGGGGCCCGGGCTGAGCCCTGCCGGGCCAGCAGGGCGTGTGGCCTCAGGGCTGGCAGCGGCCGTGTGCGGCAGCTGTGGCTCTGAAGGCAGGACACGCTCTGTGTTCGCCAGGGATGGCCGGGCGCTACCTGACAGGGCAGCAGCCGGAGTTCCGCATCATCTGCAGGGGTGAGTGAGGCCCGCGGGCTCCCGCCGGGGGCTGCCGCTGGCACCTGCGTTCCCTGGCCCGCCCGCCCACGGCTCCGCTCCCTGCGCGCCCCAAGGGCAGCGTGACCACAGCACAGACACCTTGCAGGGGCCTGCGGGACATTCCTGGCCAGCAGCTGCCAGCTCGTCCTTCTTGTCTCCTGCTTCCTCCAGGCTGCCTCCTCCAGGCTGTGGCATGGACGAGGCTGGAGGCTCTCCCCAGCTGTGCGCAGATCCAGCCTCTGACTGTGCCTCTGTTTCTCTCTCTGCAGCCCTTCAGGACATGACGGATGACTCCAGCCCAGCCATCTCATGCCTGGCGCTTCAAGCTCTGTACATCCTTTTAGCTGTACAGAGCGTTCCCTCCTCCCGACTGCAGAAGATGCGAGACCAACTGCGCCGCCTCTGGCAGTCGCGGCCTTTCCTGTGTGGCCGCGGCTGAGTGTCCTGCCGCGGCGCTGCGGAGAACTGATCCGGGAGGCTGCGTCTGCTGGGGCCACCTGAGCCTGCGGGGAACACCTCTCCTCTGCCAGCACTTCCTTTCCCTTCACCCACTAGAGGAACATTAAATTGCTGTTGTTGGATAGCTGGCTGTCCAGGAGCTTTCTCTCGGTGCAGAGTGTCTTCAGGCCAACTGGGAAGAGGGCAAAAAGGCTGCTTGCTCTCAGCCACTTGCCCAAGCGTGCGCTGTGGAAGGGAAAGTGGCCAAACGGCCCTTGGCCTTTGGTGGTAAGGCTGAATGACTTTAGGTCCTTTCAGGACAGGCACTCCAGCTCTAGCCCGTGTTCCCCCATGTGAGTTTCCAGGTGCAGGTTCAGAGGTGCAGCCCCAGGCCCTCCACAAACACAAGCTGCCCGCTGTCTCTTCACCTGCCTCAACTCCTACCTGCGCTCACGGCATCTAAACCAGGCTGTTCTCGGCCAGGGACCAGAGCCCTCTTCCTGCAGGATGCTCTTGCCAGCACCTTCCAGGTCTCACTGCTGTGCACGCAGAGCTTTTCATGCCCGCTCCCAACAGGCTTTGGCATGCAGAGCACAGCTTGGCTGGCTCTGCCACCAGCACAGCCCAAACGCAGGCGGAAGAAGAAGCTGCAGGGGCTGTTTTGTGGCCATGTCCAAGAGAGACTGGAAGGATGCCCTCCCTCTGCTCTCCCTTGGTTGGCTTTCTGGCTGGCTCTGAGCCTGGGGCTGCCGTTCCTCACTTGTGGGGAGCAGAAGCACAGCCGGGATCCCGGCACTGCCTGGCAGCGCTGCGGGCACTGGCAGGGCCATGTGTCTGAGTCTCGGGCACCGTGCTGCTGCTTCATTTGCCCTTAGGCACACCCAGAGCTCCCTGCTAAGCCTGGATGCTCTCTGCTTCTGCCCTCTTCCTCATCCTGTGCAGGGATGGAGCACTGCTGTGCTTTCAGGAAGCTATTCTTGAAAACTTCCAGCATTCCAAGCTCCTTTGCCCTCCGTGGATGCTTGCCATGGAATCCCTCACAGCTGGGTTCAGAGCATATTCAGGTTGCCTCTTCCAAAATCCTGGGACTCCCAGGTGCTCAGCAAGATCTGGAAGTGCACGGGGCTCTGGAACTTCACCTTCAGCACAGGGACCTTTCCAGCCTGACCTGCCCTCGTTCCTCTGGCTCTGTGCACAAAACACGGCCTGGCAGAGAACAGCAGCAGGGGCCTGTGTGTCCCAGGGCCCTGGGTTTGCTTCAGCTCCACAGGGATGCAGGCAAAGTGAAGAAGCCAAACTGTTCATTAATGGAAGGCAAAGCAAAGGGATGAGCTGGGGGGGAAAAAGGGGATGGGCAGTGTCTGAGGGCTGGAGGGAGGGAGCTGTCAACAGGGAGGGAGCGTGGAGGGAGAAAATGGTGATGGACAGGCTGAGGGCAGAGCTATCAAAAGGGAGGAATAGTGGAGAGAATAAAAGGTGATGGGCAGTGTATGAGGGCTAGAGGGAGGGAGCGTCTACAGGACAGGCAGGGAGAGGGCTGAAGCCACAAGAACTGTGCCCACCATCAGCTGTGCCAGGACTTCCAGCAGCGCTGAGCAGTGATGTCGTCTTTAGTGTCTCCTGGTGCTATTCTTGGGCTACTGGTTCACTGGATCCAGAAGATGTCCCTAATTCTTGAGCTCTTTGGGGAAACTGGGCTTGATTTTCCAGGTCAGAGCATGATGGGCTGGCACGTTGCCTCTGGGCTTGAAAGACTGAAAGAGAGAAGACCAGAGCCATGGCAACAGCCCAGATCTGCGGGAATCCTACAAGACCTTCTGAACAGGGCCATCCAAGCCAGAAGGGAGTAGGAGACATTGGAATCAGCTGGGAGGTCTTGCTGGAATAAATGAAAAGGGCAGGAGATTTTTTCTCCTTTTTAGTGCCTTTATTAAGGTCAGCTTGGGTGGGGGCTCGATGGGTCGTGCGCACGCCGCCGCCACTGCTCCCAGGAGTGGCAGGGAGGAGGAGGATGCAGCTCTGTCCCCTGGTGTGCAGGCAGAGCCGGGGCTTCCGCCCTCACCAGAGCACCAGGAGATTCCCATTTTCGATTTAACATTTGAGGTCTTCTTTCTAGCTGACATCTCTGGGTTAGGGTGAGAGGTTCAAAGGTCTTAGCAGACCCTGGATTCAGTTGCTTATCCTTAGACATCACTTAGATTGTTTAATTCAGTGCTGGCTCGTTGTTTGAGGGGTTTTTCTTTGCTGGACTTGGCCAAGTGTTTCTACATTTGCATCCAAGCTCTGATGTCACTCCCTCCTCACAGTCCCGGGTGCCATTTTCCAGGAAGCAGCAGGGGTGATACCTGACGAAGGTGGATTTCTAACAATTAAACTATTAACAACAGGTAATTAAAGAATAAAACTATTAACAACAGGTAATTGCAAAATGAAGCTATTAACAATAAGTAATTAAAGCTCTAACTTAGTAGCAACTGGTTTAACTTGTTGACTCTAAACCTTTTAAAAATGGACAACTTTTTACTCCTTACACTCAGGACAAAGAAATGGCTGGGGTGGGCAGAAACCTATCCCTAAACTCTGGACCACTCAATGTGCCTATTGTAAGAAAGAAAGGCATTGGAAGAGAGACTGCCTGCAACTCAAAGCCAAGGTGGTTGAAGAACTGAATCAATGCAAGGGTTGGCTGGAGGGCATCCCCCCAGAAAACCCTCTGGTCAAAGAGAACTGGGGGAAAAGATGAGGAAAATGAAATGTCTGGTGAATGCGGCTGCAACACATTCTTTATTAAAGTTGGAAGAAATTGATCCTGGTAAAGTTGTGAATGTTATTGGAGCCACAAGTCAACAGCAGAAGGTATCCTTTCTAAAACCACGATCTTATGAACTGGGAAACACAGTAGGAATACATCAGTTCCTATATATGCCTACGCCCCCAAAACACCTCATTGGAAGGATTTGTTGGAGACATGAGAATGTTGTAACAGGTTCCAACAGGCTGAAATGTAGTTTAGCCCTGGAGGAGTTCAGATCAAAGTCAATGACCAACAAATAATCATGTTCTAAGTCTAGCTCTCATTACAGCTTTGTCCAAATCAGAAGAGACACAGAAGAAGTTCTTAGTCAGCTTTGTCTTAAAGTCTGGGTGGATGGGACCCCTGGTAAGGCCAAAGCAGCACAAGCTGTAATCATTAGACTTAAATCTGGAACATGACCAATAAGAATGAAACAATATCCACTTAAGGTGGAAAACATAAAAATTGCTAAGCCTATCGTAGACAATTATCTAAAATTTGGGCTGTTACTGGAATATGAATCTGAATAGAATACACCCATTTTACCCATACAAAAGCCTGATGGTTTGAACTACAGTCTGGTTCAATACCTACAGGCTATTAACAAAATAGCTGGAGATCTCCACCCAGTGGTTGCAAATCCATATGCTTTGCTAAGCAAACTAAAAGATGAATATGGATGGTTTACCATTTCAGATCTCAAGGATGCTTTCTTCTGTATACCCTTGGACCCTGGCAGCCAAAACCGGTTTGCCTTTGAATGGGGAAACCCAGAGACTGGAAGGACAAGTCAATTTACCTGGACTGTAGGGCCCCAGGGATTCAACAATAGTCCAACCACATTTGGAAAACAGTTTGCTGAGGACCTTGAAAGTTGGGTAAGCCCGTCCACAAATGGAATTGTGTTACAATAGGTAGATGATCTACTTTTAACCACTGAAACTTAAAAAGACTGGAATGGACAGTAAGCCTATGAAATGACCTGGGACTAAGTGGATACAAGGCATCCAGAAATCAAGCTCAAATAATCAAACAGGAAGTCATTTACCGAGGATACAAAATATCCCAAGCGCAGCAGGGACTAAGACAGGACGGCAAAGGGACCACCCACGGAACCCCACTCCCTACTAATGCCAAAGAACTGAGAACCTTTCTAGGAGTGACTGGATGCTGTATTAACTGTGGTAGTGGCTGTGGACTGCTGGTTAAGCCACTGTAGCAGCTCTTAGAAGACAATCCCAGAGACCTGAAATGGACACCCCAAAGTAAGAAAGCCTTTCAAAAGCTGAAGGAGGAATTGAAAAGAGCACCTGCTCTGGGCTGGACAGATGTCTGGGAAGCCTTTCAGCTTTTCTCTTATGAGAGGCAAGGGATGGCATTAGGTGCACTAGCTCAAACAGTTGGCCCATAGAAGAGAGCAATAGCATCATTTTCCAAACAACTGGATGCAGTCAGTAGGGGACAGCCTGACTGTAAGCAGTTGCTGCTCTTGTTTCAGACATCCAAGGAGCCTGGAAATTCACTCTAGGTCAACAAATAATTGTGTTTATCTCACATCCAGTAGCAGCAATTCTTGACCAAAAGGGTGGGCATTGGCTTTCACCCTCCAGATTCCTTAAATATCAGGCAATGTTGGTGGAACAACACAGCATTACAAAACAAATCTCTTCTCTAATTCATCCAGCAGCATTCCCAGCTACTCACTAGACAGACAAGGAGCCTTTGTAGCATGACTGGATCAAAACCATTCAGTCCACTTTATTCCAGCTGCCCAGATCTTAAAGAAACCCCAATTCCAAGAGCAGAATCTCAGTACACAGATGGGAGTGGCTTTGTAAGAGCAGATCAGTGAAAATCAGGATATACAATTAGCACGGAGCAATAGGAGATAGAAGCCCTGCACAAGTCAGCTCAGAAGACAGAGATAATCACTTTAACCCGTACCTTCTGACCAGCCTGAGGAAAAAGGATCAATAGATGAACAGATTCCAAGAATGCCTTTAGAGTAATAGACGCCCATAAAGCAGTTTAGAAAGATAAAGGACTATTGACCGCTCAAGGAAAGCAGTTGAAGCATTCAGAAGAAATCTTAAAATTGCTGCAGGCAGTACTACTGCCTCAAGAGGTTGCAATTCTGCACTGAAAAGGACATCAGAAAGGGGAAACCGACCCCAAAAGAGGTAACAGGTTGCAAAAAGAGCAGCAGAACAAAGCCATGCTGAGATTCAGGCACTAATGCCCAAAGGTAAGGAACAATATGACAGTGATGTATGTCGTATAATCAGAAAGATCTAGAATTAGCAAAGAATTTGAAAGCAGAATGAAAACATGTTTTTTCAACTCCTCAGGGATAGACAGTTATGCCAGAAAGAGCATCATGGAAATTAATTAAAGATGAACATAATTGTGTACACTGGGAAGGGGATGCCTTACATAATTATTTGATAAGGACAACAGTAAGATGCAACCTGTACTCTAGTGTAAAGCAGGTAACCCAAGGGTGTGAAATAACGTCTTAGAGCCAATCCACAAACCAGGACTAGAGTTGAGCTTGGCACAGTAGACAAGGGACAATATCCTGGACAGCACTGGCAAGTTGACTTTTCTGAATTGCCAAGAAAAGGGGGGTAGAAATACCTTCTGCCTTTAACTGATACCTTCTCAGCATGACCTGAGGCATTCCCAACCCAAACAAATAAAGCCAAAGTTTTCAACATTTTGGTAAACAATATAATGCCCTGGTTCAGAGTGCCTTTAGACATCTCCTCTGACTGAGGACCACGTTTCCTAGCAAATATTGCACAGCAACTTTGCAATAATCTCCAAATCAACTGGCACCTACACACACTGGATTGGCCCCAGGCCAGTGGCCAGGTGGAAAAGATGAATTATCCGGTAAAACAACAGATAGTCAAAACTGTACCAGAGGCCAACATACCTTGGCCCCAGGCCCTACCTTTGGCTTTATAACGGATTTGATAAGACCAAGAACAAAAGAAAATCTGAATCCCTTTGAAATACTGTACAGAAGACCATATAAGCAAAACTAGCAAGGGGAAGATACTGCACAAGTTGGAGAGGGGTATCTCCAGAACCATGTTGTCCAACTAACACAACAGCTGCAGAAAATAAACCAACACATTTTGAGCACATGAGCAAGAGGATGCTCCTCTCCACAAATCCAGCCTGGGGACCAGGTAGACCAGGTAGAAAGCCTCTTATCCCAAAATTAAAAAGGAGTCTATTTAGTACTTTTAATCACTTACACAGCCTTTAAAGCTTAAAGCGTTCATCTCTTGGATACATTATTCCAGAATTAAAATGCTTTGCAAAAGGCAAGTGGAGTCCAAAAGTGGACCTCAGAAAGAACAGGAGAAACCAAGATGCATTTCACACCATCATCGTCTTCCTGATACTTCTAATCAGAATCCAAGCCACAGCAGACGACTGTCACTACCATAATGATCTCCTTGGCCTGCAAGATCCTGGTAGATGGAACACTCAAAAATATTCAGGACCTAACTGGCTAAAAGAGATTAAAAAGTTAAAAGCACTTTATGCCCTTTTAAGGACTAATGACCGAGCAGTTAAAGATTGAGGAAAACCTGACTCCATGCCTGCCTTTCTTGTCCCACCTGAAAGCAGGATCTCTGTGGCTTGTAAATTTGAAACTCACAAACCTCATTCAGAGAAGATTGCTCGAGTGATCATGCGCATCTGCGACCTTTCTAACAAGCAGTGTGTGAATTCATTTTCATGTGAATCCTATCAGGATTTTTGCACTATGCAAATTAAAATGGGAGACTATAACCTAGCACAAGATAGTTCCCTTCTTCTGTGGCGCACAGGTGGGGTGGGAGGACCATCATCACACAGAGATCCAGGAATTGAGCCCGCCAGGAATCCGACCCAACAAATATTGTTTCCAACAGGCAGCTCTTGTGCGACTAGAGTTAGAAATTGTCCTGCTTGTACGCTCAGTACATGGAACAGGTCTCATACAGGATCTGCTTTTGAGAATTGAATTTCTCTCTTGGGATATTTATGACCATCAGAAATAGTAACCAATCAAGCTGGAGGGGTAGCCAGGAGCACAATTATCCTGTTAGGGTATATCATGTCCAATTTCATGACCACGTGATGGCAACCCAGATATGCATGGAATCCAATAGCACAGCTGCATCCTCTTTTGGGCTGAGGTACTCAGAATACTCAACTATTTGTAGTGGGAACTTCGTAAAGCATCCTTTGTAATACTACCAGGGGCCAGTGCAAGGTTTCTGAAGGTTTCTGAAATTCCTGCCTACAGGCAGGCAATGTATCTGAAGAAACCAGTTACCATGCCTTGGGTACTCGACAAGGAGCGAAACGGAATGGGTCACACAACAGACATTTAAAATTAAAATCAAAACAAACAACTTTACATCAGCAAACAACTCCATAGAACGGGACCCATAAGTGAAATAATATAGTCTTTCACTCTGGGGTAAGACAAACAAATGAACAATTGTTGCCTCTAAATCCACAGTACTCTCTGAAAAAGCTGGAGGTAAAGATACAAGCTAATGTCTCCAAAATTAAACAGCAATACTGCCCACTCATACAGCAAAGCCTAAAAGAATGGGAGCTGTGCATGCATTCCCAGACACCAAATGATAGGTGTAAAAAAGACTTAAGGGAATGGCTTGGGTCTGAACTGGGAGTATTAAATTCTATTGATCAAGAAGTCTTGCTCAAGAAAGTAAGCACTGTGAGCTCTTATATTGGACAGATACAAACTCCTCTCAGATCAACCCTGCTATCACTTGCCCATACCCAAAGCCTGGCAGCTAACCTATTAAGCACCCTGGCCAACAATACACAGCAGGATTTTCAAGCAGTTGGTGGCTTTATGGGAAAACTACAGAGTGACATTTCTTTGCATTTCAATGTACACAAGCTCAGCTGTGTGTGGCTACGGTCTGTAATCTCAGGAAAACTTTAAAAAAGGAGAGCTGGGGAAATTGTCACAAGAATAAGCTAAATCATGGCTAAAAATGAAACCACAAAGCAATTTGAAAAAGACTTCCACACTTGGTTGCAATTGGTCAATTTCACATAGAATGAACAGAACCCTGCAGTCTTTTGTATTTTTGCAGTCTTTTGTAGTTTTCAACAAGAAAACTAGAAGCTGGCAAACTGTTCCACAGTTATGGCAGAAGACAGGAGAGAAAGATTGTTTTGGGAACAATGTTTTCAGGACTCTAAAAATAATGTAAAAACTGCTCTGCCACACTCTCAGCTGTTACAGCCCCAAAAAGCACAGGCTGTCTTTGCTCTCAGAGTCACAATTGTGCTGGGATTTCTACCACACCACAGGACAATCAAGTTCTGGTTTTCTCCTGGAAATAACTACAGCACTTGTGGGTAGCAAGGCAAACATGTGCCTCTTTTAATGGCCCTTGAAACTGGCCATGTGAAATGAGGTACACAAAGCCAAAGGCCAGCTGAACCTGTGATCTCTGAATGGCTCTCCACATTCTTCCCAGGAAGATGAATGGCAATCACTGTTCTGCCAGGGAAATTGCATCTGCTGGGAATGTTGTGTAGAAAATGTGCTTGCTGCTCCTCTCAGAGCCAAAATTCCTACACATTTCTTCTAAGTCCTTCTTAGCTAAGGACAATGTTCAGCTGAGTGACAGTGAAGCAAAATGGCAATCCAGGAATAAATGTTCCTGTTCACAACATCCTCCATTCACATGGATGGTTTCTCACTGGCACACAGGAGCAAGGGAGGAACCCAAATGCATCATTGTACACAAAGTCAGACATGTTGAGGGATGAACAGATCTCCCAGGGATATGGAAACCTGCCCTGAAAAGCCAGTCCAGGGAGAGCCTGAGGTGTTTTGTGGTTCCAGGCATGAAGATGCTCAGGAGCTTCCACAGATGCTCAGGATGGTGCCTGGATCTCGCTCTGGCAATGCCAGTGGCTCAGCTGAGAGCTGTGGCAATGATTTACACTGCACTGAGAGGGGCCACAGTCCTGCAAGGGTCTTTCATCAGGAGCAAACAGCAGCCTGGAGGGTGGGGAATGCTGGATCTGTACCAGGGCTCATCCTTCACCTTCATGTGGAGCTGCCCCCAAAGTTGCCATGGATCACTTTTTATTTTTCTCCTGTTGGGTATATTTTGGAGCAGCTGTTAGATGTGGCTTTTTATGGTGATCCTGTGGGAAGCAGCCATTTGCCTGCTGTGATATCCTCACAACTAATACTAACTCCTCATTGCCTTTGGTTTTATTTGGGGTTTTTTATCTGTTTGATTGGTTTGCGTGGGTTTGTTTATTTGGGTTTTTGTCTGTTTTGGTTTGAGCTTTTTATTTGCTTTTTTATAAATGACTGGTTAAGTTGGCATAGCCAAACTCAAGAAAATGTAAACCAGGCTCAACTTTCCAGAAATTCCTTTTGCCTGGGTTTAGCTGCACCCCCAGGCTCAGGATCACCAGTATATTTGCAGGTTTTACTCTGCATCATCAGCCTGTCCAGACTCTGCTTGGTGTTTCAGAAATGGAGAAGACAGTGGACATTGTGCCAAGCTTCCTTTCCAACAGAAAAACTTGGGTCAGCATGACAGAAAAGAAGAAAAAAATAAAATAAAATTCACCAGTTAGAACAGAACAAGTGTCCCACCATTTCCCCCTCCACTGTTATTAATTTTGTAGAATTTGGAGGCAAACCTGGGTCTAAAGCTTCCATCTCTCCATAGTTCCTGATACTATTTGCTACCCTTCAGCCTTGACATCCCCTGATCTGACTGACTGCTGTCCAGCTGGGGCTGGGGATGCTCAGCCTGGAAAGAGGAGACACTGGGAGGCCTCACTGTGGCTGTGCAGGACTGGAAGGGTCCCACAGGAAAGAAGGGGACAGAGTGTTCAACAGGGCCTCTGCTGACAGGACAAGGGGGATGGCTTTCAAGTGCAGGAGGCTGATTGAAGCTGGATCTAAGGGAGCTGCTGTTTTACACTGAGGGTGGTGAGGCACCGGCCCAGGCTGGGCACAGAGGCTGTGGGTGCCCCATCCTTGGCAACAGGGCTCCCCCAAGGCCTGGGGGAAGATTGCTCAGCTTGGAACAAGATGATCTTCAGGGTCCCTTCCAAGCCCAACCATCCAGGGATCCCCGCTGCCCACTTCAGTTGGCCCTGGGCTCCTGGGAACTGTGATGTCACATCCCCCGTTCCAGGTGGAACTGCCAGCACCCAGCAAAGAGCACAACTCAACCACTGGCCCTTGTGTCAGCCCACGCTGCACTCTGCTCCTGTCCACCCCTGTCGCCCTTCTTGTCACCTGCTCCCTCCATCAGTCCTGAGAGCTCCCTAGTGCCTGGATTTTGTCATCCACCACTGCAGGATGCTTATGTTTGCCCTGAGGAAGGTATGGTGCCATTCCATGGAGGGGGACACCCCCAGCTGCCCAGGTGGGGTGCAGCTCTGTGGGATGGTGTGGGACAGGGACCCCACTCTGAGGTTTTGCCACCTCTGCAGGCTGTCACAGACAGAGAGGAAGAGATGGAGGTGGATATCCAGACTCAAACAAAGGAGGACGTGGAAATGGAGGAAGAGACTGGAGAGGAAGAGATGGAGGTGGATATGGATGTGGAAGAAGAAATGGAAGTGGATGTGGATGAGGAAGAGGAGATGGAAGTGGAAATGGAAGAGTACATTGAAGAAATGGACATTGATGAAAAAGATGAGGAAGAGCCTATGATCTTGGCATGAAGACCAATGCCAGCAGCAGGACAGGCATGTGGTCCCCACAGGCAGAGTGGGTCCCTGCTGCCAGGCTGGAGCTGGGCTGGTCCCTGCTCAGGGACGTGGCACCCCGTGTGCTGGCGTCTGGTGCCATCCGCAGCCTGTCCTGCGCTCGCTCTGGGCCACACGAGCTCCATCCCAGACCCAGCCAGGCTCAGCTCTGGCAGCAAAGTCCTGCTGTGCCAGCATGTGCCAGCCTGGGGGCACATGGAAGAGCCCTCTGTGCCTGACTGCAGTGACCATGGCACACTTGCTTTTCGTCCAGGACTGATGGACATTCCAGACAGGGATGCCACCCTTTTGTACATAGGTTTTAAAGTTTGTCGTCTTCAGGAATAGGATTTAGGACTTTTTTTTGTCTTCTGTAAATACGTTTCATATATTTTTACTAGATAGGTTCTTATGTATATACGTTCCATGGATTGCTGTTGTTAGAAATATTCTTATGTTGTAAAAGTGTTCGGTATTGTTGCTGTTCTTCCAGAAATAAACCAATTTTCTTTTTCACATCCCAGTTCTCTTTGCATTTACTTTGGGCACAGGCAGCATTTGCAAAGTTGTGGTTTCCCCTTGCTCCAAGTTTCCAGGGCTGGAGGTCCCTGGAGGAGCTGGCACAGCCATGCCAGGAGTGAGGGTCCCTGTGCACAGAGGGGTCCCACTGACTGAGGTCACCCTCTGCCTGCAGTTTCTCTGGACACACTTGGGAGCTGCAGGGGCAAATCCCAGCGTGTCCTGTGCTATGGGATCCCATGTTGGAGCAGGGCTGAGCCTGCCTGCTCCTGCAGAGCCTCAGCCATGGCTCTTCCCTGGGCAGCCCCAGGGCTAATGAGGGTGCACTGCAACCCCTGTTCCTGAGCACCCAGAGGGGCTGGAGCAGCCTGCAGAGCCTCAGCCCTACATGGACCAAGATTTTCCTTGGAAACCCCCTCTGTCCCCAGACTCTGGTACAAACACAACAGGAATTGATCCTCCCAGTTAAAGGTGTTAATTGGCAAAAATTTGTCCCTGGCACTTTTTAGTACAGCAAATGTCAGCACTTGGAATCCCTGTTCTGCACTCCCTGGTCAGGCACCAAAATATCTGAACCTGACAGAACATATTGAATTAGCACCAACCTGCAGAGAGCTATGGGGGAGAACCTACCCCCAAGCACCCAGAGAAACACTTGACATTGATAGTCTGGGGCAAGAGCTGAAATTAAAGCATTCTAATACCAAGAGAGAGGATTTTTATTGCTGAATTCATTCTCCAAGAACAGTAATGAAAGCTTTTGGTGTCCTCACCAGCCACAGATGTGTATTGCCAAGGTTTGCTTCTGGGTTATGATTGATTTTTATTAATCTGCTCAGAACTCTGATGCTGTTCCTGGCTAAGGTGTAGAGATGATATTTCAGAGCCAGATGAGCTCAGCACAGCTTCTGCAACACACAATTTCCAGACCCAGACATTCAGTCCATGCAAACTGATACTTTTTCATCTCTGTGCAAAGATCAGCATTAGGACATCACTGACGTACCACACACTTCTCAGAGCTGTCCCTTTCATCCAGCTCTCCCCAGTCACTTCACAGACTTCACTCCAAGCAGTTTATCTCTGAGAGAGTTCAGTGGCATATGGGATTTTAATAAAGCCTCTTATTTGGCCTTATCATAAAGCAGAGCACTAGGGCTCAGGAGCTCAGTCCCTGGGTAGGGATCGGGTGCCCGAAGCTAGCTCGCTCATGCCAAGGCCGCAGGGCTGCCATCTAGCAAGCATGGTGATTATCAGCTCTATAGTGATTGCAAGCTCTCAGGATTTCAGCTCTGCTTGCTTGGTAGCGGTGCCCTGGGCTTGAGGCTGCAGCAGACGGAGAGAGAGGAGAAGGAGAAGGCGCAGGCTGTTCCATGGAGATGGCTTTATTTGGGGAGGTCTGTGAAGGGTCTCTGCTCTTCTTCTTTCTCCCCTAATGGGGTACAGTATGCTTCTTTTATAGGGTTGGAAAGGATCCAAGCTTGACCAATGGGTAAGGGGTTAACATGACATTGCCTTATAGGGTTACAGAGATAGGTTAAGGGGTGGAGGACACGAAAACAGGAATTTTCTTTTGCTGTTTCAGCATTCCTATTGTTCATATCCTCCATGGTGCTTTTCCTAAATCTATGGGGTTTACTACAACTCCACTTTCTGTTTTTACAAAAAAGGCGTTTGTTATAGTTCTTTTGAAACAGTGAACAAGGCACGAGAACATAGCTAACACAATAACAACTACAAGGAGAATCAACAACATTCCCTTAACAAGGATGCAGCCGTTCCTGTTAATCCCCATTGCCCGAAAAGTTCATTGACCCAATCTGGGATTCTTTCTACTTTCAAGTCCTTCACGAGATCTTTCAGTTTCTGGATGTTCGCATGGATGGATTCCAAGCGTGAAGAGAGGTTGAAGCAGCACATCCCTTCGAAGTCTTCACAGCCGTGTCCGTGGGCAAGCAGCAGGAAGTCGATTGCTGCTCGATTTTGGAGCGAAGCCTGTCTTGTGGTTTCTTCTTCCTTTAAGAGATCACTCAAGGCTGCAGATGTAGCGTTAGCTTGTTTACTGAGCCAGCACCCAAGGTGATTGATTTCACCGAGGGCCTTAGCTGCAGCTACCCAGGGTAAGAACAGGGAGACAGCAATCTTTTTTGGTTTGTTCCAATCATATAATTTAGGATCGCAATTTTCATCAAATTCAGTGTAGGACCTTTTTTGTCGTTTTGATTTGCTTTCTTTTTTCCAATTATGTAACAGGGTGATGTTTGGTGTAAGGGTAGAAAGTTTTCCAAGGGTACAGGGACCTCCCTGGAGTTGGGAGGGGATCCCAGCCCATACTCTGTCACCACAGATGAGAAACATTCCTCTGGGTAATACTTTGGGATGGAGAGAGGACACAGAAATCACGCGAGCCGTGTAATTGCACCAATCGTGAGAGTTATAGGCTTTGTTAATAGGTGATATCTCTTTTCAATATGTGTTTTTGTTCTGGTCAATTTCTGCCCAATTGTTTTTTGGACGTCTAAAGTAAAATTTGACGCAGTATGTGGCCTTGGAGGACCCCAACAGATCTAATTCTTGGGATTCCTCTCGAGCATCTGGCAGAATTTTTGTCCACTTGTCCCAAGTATCAGCCACATTGGGTCTCTTACCAGTGGTGCGGAGGATCTCTGAGTTATAGACAGGCCAGTCATCTGCTACAAAGGGAATTCCTACTAGACATGTGGAAAGTGGGTTATCAATGCTTCCCATGGACAAGCACATGTTATCCTGTTTTAATGTTTTTGCTAAGGTTACCCAAACATTATGGCTGGGCTGTGGGCTAATCCAGCCGAAGGCACGGGGTACGGTGAAGAACATCCAGGCAGCACTGAGGACAGCAGCAACGGAGATATTTTTCATCTTTGGGCAGGAATAGGGCTTCTGATAGGGAATATAAGCAGAATTTGTTATCTTTATGATGAGAGGGTTTTCTACCTTTTTCTTTTCTTGTTCCCCTCCTCCCCCCCTTTTTCTTTTAATTTCTAAGCTACACTATGGGAAGAGGAGCGGGTAGAGGGTTAAGGGGTTTTAAAAGGTTAGGGAGGGGGAATAACAGGGGTTTTTTTGTTGGTTTTTTTTTTTTCTTTCTTTAAATACAAAAAAAAAAACAAAACAGTGTAACAACATATAGTTCAGAGAACACTTTTGTGTTAAGGCTATCTATGGTCTGATGCAGCAGACTGTTGTTTAGCTTTCCAGTTTTATCTGCTGTCTTGTAATGGGGCGGTCTGTTCTTGTGTTCGTGGGTATTCAGTGACGTCTTCGTCTCCAGGCAGAGCTGGTTTGGTTTTGAGGTGGTCTTGTGTTTGCCTCAGGAGAGTTCTTGTCCCCGTTTGCAGGAGTAGTGTTCTCAGTGCCTAGGTATGGCTTTATGTTTTTTCCTGGGTACCACCTCGGACTGGATGGTAGTAGCACGCACGCATATCCTCTACCCCAGGTAATCAACTGGTGAGGCCCAGAAATTTGGTGTGTTTCAGAGTCCTTCACGAGCACAGGTGGTTTCTCAGTGAGCTTTGCTTGGGTGGTATTTGCAAAGTGGCGAAGTATTGGTGGGTCAGGCTCTGATGCTGTACAGTTCAGGAAGTTGATGACGTAGAGAGCCTTGCAAAGTCTTTCCACTGGAGATGTGATTCTCGTGTCTCTGTTCTGTTGATCGAGGACTCTTTTGAGGGTTTGATGTGTCCTTTCCATGATGGATTGTCCTGTGGGGTTTACAGGTATGCCGGTCTTGTGTGCTATTCCCCATTCATTGAAGAACTCCTTTAACTTGCAGGAAGCGTAGGCTGGTCCATTATCTGTTTTAATCTCTTTTGGTACACCCAGGGTGGCAAAAGCGAGGAGAAAGTGTTTTATTGTGTGCATGGTATTTTCTCCTGCATGTGATGATGCAAATACTGCTCCTGAAAACGTGTCGACCGATACATGCACGTATTTTGACCTTCCAAAAGGTGCAAAGTGAGTTACATCTGTCTGCCACAGCTGGCAGCTATTCAGACCTTGGGGATTGACTCCCATCCCCATGGATGGTATCTGATAGTTCTGGCAGTTCGGACATGTAGCCACGATAGCCTTTGCCTGATCCTTTGAGAGCTTAAACATTCTCATAAGGGCAGGTATATTTTGATGAAAAAACGCGTGTGACAACTCTGCCTGGGCAAGGATGTTAGGAACATTAGCAGTTTCTGCTGCCATTGCTAATGCATCCGCTTTCCTGTTGCCTTCTGCAACAAACCCTGGGAGGTCTGTATGTGACCTCACATGCACTATATGGTAAGGTTGCTTTCTGTGGGAGATTAGGTATATTAATTTAGAGAGCAGTTGGTACAACTTTGGATTAGAGACCTCTTTGAGAAGAGCATGTTCTGCTCTCATCGCTATCCCAGCGACATAAGCTGAATCTGTAACCAGATTGAAAGGCTCGTTTTTAAACTTTTCAAAGGCTCTGACAATAGCTGCTAATTCTGCATTCTGTGGAGATCCCTCCACTATTTGTATGTCAGAGTGCCAATCTTGTGTTTGGGGGTCTCTCCATGTAACCACCGACTTGTGGGAAGACCCTGAGTCATCTGTAAAGAGGGTTAGAGCCTTGAGAGGTTTTCTACTTTGGATTTGTTTTGGAATCAAATGGAAGGTTACATCAGGCTTAAAAATTTTGTGTTTTGGGATCTTAACTGAAATTTGGCCCGTGTAGCTATCCAGGGCAAACTGGAGGCTTTCATTGGTCTGGATCAAATCCTCAAAGTCTGTAAGAGTTATTGGTAAGTATATGCATTCAAACTCACAACCTGAAAGAGAGCGAAGGTGAGTCCTTGCCTTTTTTATTAAATGTGCTATGACCTCCTGGTAGGTGGTGAGTGTCTTTGTAGGCTGGCTACTTGTAAAGACCCATTCCAGTATCAACAAAGGGTCTCGAAGCTGGGACTCCCATTGGAAAATCAGTCCATGGAATCGAGGTGCTTTTCCCAGGATGATGAACTGGAAAGGCAGGCTGGGCTCAAAGTGATGGGCTTTGCGTGAAGACAGGGCTTCCTGGACTTTGGTGATGGCACTTCTGGCTTCTTCTGTGAGAGTGCAGGGAGAGTCCAGGTCCTTAGGTCCGCGAAGAAGGTTGAACAAGGGAGCAAGGTCCTCTGTTGTAATTCCTAGCAGTGGACATACCCAGTTGATGGATCCGCACAGGCTGTGTAAGTCCCTGAGGGTTTTTGGGTCGTCATTTATGGTGAGCTGCTGAGGTACGATGGTTCTTTCCCAGATCTGGACTCCAAGGTAAGTCCATGGCTTGGTGTACTGGATTTTGTCCTCACGAATCTCCATTCCTGCCTTTTCTATGGTTTCAATAGTCTTTTTAACTGTTTTGTCCAAGTAAGCTTTGTCTGAAGCACATACCAGGATATCATCCATATAGTGGTGGATGATAGCATCGGGGAATGATTTCCGAATGGGAGACAGGATGTGAGCCACGTACCACTGGCAAATAGTTGGGCTGTTTTTTAGTCCTTGAGGAAGATAACGCCAATGATATCTTTTGAGCAGGGCCTCCTTGTTAAGAGAGGGAACGGAAAAAGCAAACCGTGGAGCATCCTCAGGGTGCAGAGGAATGCTGAAGAAACAGTCCTTAATGTCTATGATAGCAAGTGTCCAGTCTCTAGGCAGCATTGATGGGGAGGGTAGGCCAGGCTGGAGAGGGCCCATGTCCTCGATGACCACGTTGATTCTGCGAAGGTCGTGGAGGAGCCTCCACCTGTTTGTCCCAGGCTTTGGTAGAACGAAGACTGGAGAGTTCCAAGGGCTATTGGACTCTACTATGTGGCCTTTTGCGAGCTGTTCTTCCACGAGGGTGTTTAGGGCGCGCAGTTTGGCTTTATTGAGGGGCCACTGTTCAATCCAGAGTGGCTTGTGACTTTTCCAGGTGAGACGAGGTGTTTCTGGCAGCGCGCTTACCTCAGTGGCCCCGATTAGAAATCCTGAGTGGGAATACGGAGGGAAGCTCCCCACTGGGATAGAACATCTCTGCCCCAAAGGGTGATGGGGGCCCTTACCACGAATGGACGAATGGTTGCCAGCTTGCCTTCAGGCCCTTCCACAAGGATGTTGTTCTTGCTTCTCATGGACACTGTGGCTCCACCAATCCCTGAAATCATGCCTGCAACAGGTTGTAGATCCCAGTGTGCTGGCCATTCTGAGCGGGCGATGATGGTCACATCAGCACCGGTGTCCAGCATCCCTGGCAGGTGGGTCTTCTCGCCTTTGCAGGTGAGGCCGCACTCAATGGTAGGCTTGGAGGGTCCCAAGGCTATGTAGGCTTGTGCCCACATAGCTGTAGGGTTGAGAGGAATCTGTTCCCTGTGATCCTTTGGGAGTAAAAAGGCTTGTACTATTGGAGTTCCCTTTGAAAGAAAAAATGGTGAGTCTATGCAGCATACCTGGACAAGAATCTCTTGTCCTGGCTGCACTGTCAGCACTTCTGGAACAACGAAGATCTCCTTTGGGCTATTAAGAGAGTCACCTATAATTAAAATATGCGAAGGACCACCTTTTGGCCCATATTTGCCTGTGGGAACACGGTGAACATTCTCATTATTAAAGTCAATGGACAAAGCAGTTACCAGTTGACGGCGGGTTCCCATCTGGGTTGCCCCGTGGGTTGGATCCTCTTCTTGTGGTCCGGAACGTCCTGGGATGGTGCGGGGTTGGGTCTGGGTGGCCTTTGATTTGTTGTCAGCGCCCGGGGCTCGACCGGGCGGCGCAAGGAGTTTCCCGAATGCTGCTGGTAGTGCTGCTGATTCTGGGGTCTTTGGTAATTGTTACGGTGGTATCGGGGGTGTGATCTCTCTGGGCAGTCCTTTATATAATGTCCAAGATCTCCACAGTGATAGCATTTAGCTTGGTCTTTAGAAGCTATTACTGCATATGCACCAGAAACTCCTTCAGCAATACCCTTAGCAACTGCTTGGGCCACTGTATTTTCAGTGGACATGTGACGTGTACAGCATTCCAGCATTTGCTCTATGGTGGGGTCTGTATCCATGGGTAGAGACCTCAAAATGGCTTTGCATTTTTCATTAGAGTTACACAAGGCAAGTTTACATAAGAGTTCCTTCTTTGCCTCTGTGCTCTCTATCTGTTTCTTCAGAGCATCTCTAAGTCTGTCCACAAATTTGATAAAACTTTCCTCTGTCCCTTGTTCAATAGTAGAAAAATGCATTGTTGGCATTGACTCATCATCATGCACAAGAAGTAAAGAGGTTTTTGCTGCGAGAGCGATGTCCTGCAGTGCCTCTTTATTCAAGGTTTCCAATTGGTCTGATGGTTTCTGTAAGTCACCTTCACCAGCTAGTTGGGCTACCATAAAATTCGTCTTATTAGCATCCGCAGAATATGAATCTGATAATGTTTTTAAATGTCTTTTCCAATGCCTGTCCCATAACAAATATTCTGCTGGGGACAGGAGGCAGTGTGAAATATTTTTTACATCGTGGGGAAGTAAGACATGTGCTGAGAACATGGCTTCTAAGAAATTTCTAAAAATATGTGAGCTTCGCCCATGTTCTTTGGCTATATTTCTTAATTGCACTAGTTCCTTGTTCGAGTTAGCTTTCCACGTCTTTATAGCAGACTCGCCACCATTCCGTCCTTGCTTATATTCTACTGGGAAAGCATTAATTTTCTGTGCCAGCTCCCAGTCTCCAGCCTTTGTCGCTTCTACTTTGATAAGAGCCCATGGATCTGTGTGGATCGTATCAGAATCAGATTCACTGCAAGAGCTCTGGTCCTCTGAGGAGGACTGAGGGGGTGTTGCTATCAGTGACTTGCACTTTTTTCGTTTAGAAGCGTTTTTCAAAGGTTTCAATGGCTGGGGGGGAGACATGGCATGACCTGGGTAGGGGGAGATGCCAATGGAGCTGGGATCGCAGCACAGCACACACAGGACTGGGTGGGGGGGGTAGCGCCTTGTGGGGTGTCTGGGATTCCATTGGGGTGGCATTGAGGGTGGGCGGGGGGCTGGGGGGACGCGTGGTGTGGGCAGGGGGGCTGGGCGGGGTGGGGGTGCGGGCATGGGGGGAGTGGGGGTGAGCAGGCAGTGGTACCGGTCTGGGGTGCCGCAGTTACGGGGTGGGTTGGTGGCACTGCGCTTGTGTGAGGTGTCCCTTCTGTGGCAGGCGGGGAGCAGGGGGAGGGGGCGGGGATGGACACGGGCTCAGGAGCGGCGGGGGTGAGGCTCGGGGAGCCCTCGGGAGGGGCCGGGCCGGTCGGAGCCGGGGCAGGGGGAGGGGGGCGGGGGGCGCGGCGACGGGAGGGACGGTGGGGGACACTAGCGCGGGGGTGGGGGGGTACGCAGCGGAGGGGGGCAGAGCCGACGCAGGGGTGCAGGGGGCGGCAGAGGCAGGAAAAGGGACCCCCGGGACCGGAAGCAAGGAGGAAGCCGAGCCAGGGGTAGGGGGGATGTGTGGAATTACAGATAAGATAGGATTCGCGGAGTTGGGCGGCGCAGGTCCCGCAGGGGTGGAGAATGTGGGAGGGGGAACTGTGGTGGGCAGCGTGACCTCTGCTTTAGGAGTAACGGAGGCGAGAGGGACTTTAGGACCGAAGGGGTGGTGTGAGATATGCAAGTGACATTCCTCTGAGTCCTTATCAATCTTGTTAGTATTTGAAGAGGAAGTGTCTGTTACCGACTACAAAATCTTTTCTCTGTTAAATCTTTCAACGGTTTTAGTTATTATATGGAATAAAGGCAAATAGTTAGTTACAGAGAAATCCTGGTTTGTTTGGGAGATATATATTGTGCTCCTGATCATATCCCAAAACGAATTTTCAATGACTACTTTCTTATCAGTATCAGGGTATTGCGAAATAATCCAAGTTACAAATTTTTTAAGGTTAGTTTTTGAGAGCTTGCCTTTAGAAAAGAAGTTGTTAGCAGATAAGATTTCTAAAATAGTTAAATATATCTCTCTCTTGGTTTTACTTAGTTTTAATGTACTAAAAATTGTACCCATGTTAATGGTTAGCCCTTCCAGCAGAAAAAACATGAAAAAAAAGGAAAAAAAAACGAAAAAAAAGTTTTGGAGCCCCGAAGTTATGCACGCAATATTAGCTAATACTTACAGTCCCTGGGGTCCAAGATCTGTGGAAGGAGTCTGCTGCGTCAGTTCTTCTCGGAATTTTCTGCCGTTCAGATGTAAGTTTTGAGTGTTGAACTGACCCTCCTGGGGAAAGGATTTTCTAAAACGAAAAGTCCCTTCACAGAAGGAGCGGCTTCCCAAACAGGCAATCACAGAAAACCCCAGGGGGGCTTCGTTGCTCAACCGACGGATATCGCCTCTGGGGGGTCCGAAGTAGTTGGGCCGCCACTTTAATAAAGCCTCTTAATGGCATTATCATAAAGCAGAGCAATAGGGCTCAGGAGCTCAGTCCCTGGGTAGGGACTGGGTGCCTGAAGCTGGCTCGCTCATGCCAACGCCGCGGGGCTGCCATCTAGCAAGCATGGTGATTATCAGCTCTATAGTGATTGCAAGCTCTCAGGATTTCAGCTCTGCTTGCTAGGTAGCGGTGCCCCGGGCTTGAGGCTGCAGCAGACGGAGAGAGAGGAGAAGGAGAAGGCGCAGGCTGTTCCATGGAGATGGCTTTGTTTGGGGAGGTCCGTGAAGGGTCTCTGCTCTTCTTCTTTCTCCCCTAATGGGGTACAGTATGCTTCTTTTATAGGGTTGGAAAGGATCCAAGCTTGACCAATGGTAAGGGGTTAACATGACATTGCCTTATAGGGTTACAGAGATTGGTTTGGGGTGGAGGACAGGGAAACAGGAATTTTCTTTTGCTGTTTCAGCATTCCTATTGTTCATATTCTCCATGGTGCTTTTCCTAAATCTATGGGGTTTATTACAGGGGAGCAGCTACAAATCCCAGCCCCGCAGCTACAATCCGTCACCGGGCTGCCCAGGGCTCTGCTCCCTGTGCACACCAGGGGCAGCGGGGGCACAGCCCGGAGACCTTTCGGGGACACGTGGCGGATCCGTGGCCAGCACCTTCCGCCTGAAGCCATTGTCTCCCGCTCCCTCCTGGCCATGGCGAGAGCCGGCCGGCATGGCCCTGGCAGGAGGCTTTCCTTGGATTCCCTCCATTTGGCTTCTGACTGTGGCCCTGTTCCTCTCTCTTCCAGCTCTTCAAGCCCTCAGGGAAGACGAGAGCCCATACTGCATGAACACATGGATTCAGATGAAATTCCAAAGAAGATCTGCAGAACTTCGTTTGTCTCCTGGACCAGATGTACCTGTACCGGCCTCCTTCGGTGATTTCCAGTTGGGACCGCCTGCAGCTCCAGGCACAGCTCTGGCTGCTCTCAGCTGAGCCTGTGCCAAGCTCCAGCAGCTCCTGCCATCTCTCTCCCTGTTTGCAGCTCCTTCCCTGCAGCCCTCAGGCCCTGCCCATGCCCTTTTTTACCTCCCAGCTCAGCCCTTCGCTTTGCTTTCCCTTAATAAACTGTTTGTGTTTTTCACTTTACCCGCGTCTCCGTGGAGCTGAAGCGGCGCAAAACCTGAGCCCGGGGACATGCAGGGCCCTGCTGCCGTTCTCCTCCCCGCTGTGTTCCGTGCACGGACAGAGAGGAACAAGGGCAGCTCAGGCTGCAAAGGTCCCTGTCCCGCTGCTCCAGCTGCACAGCGGCGTGGAGTTAAAGGGCGTGCTGAGCACGCTGAAGGGGAAAAGGAGCCCGGGTTTTAGAAGAGCCAACTTGAGTGTGCTCCGAACCCAGCCGTGAGGGATTCCAGTGCAGGCATCTGCCGAGGGCAAAGGAGCTTGTAATGGCGGAAGTTTCCACCAAGAACTTCCTGAAAGCACAGCGATGCTCCATCCCTACACAGGGACAGGAAGAGGGCAGGACAAGAGACCACCGTGGTGGTTTTTTTGTTGTTGTTTTGGGGGATTTGGTTTTTTTTTTTGTTTGTTTTGGTTTTTTTGGGGTTTTGGTGGTTTTTTTTTTTGCTTTGTTTTTTTTTTTTCCCGGTTGCTTTGGCTTTGTCTGATACTGATGCTGAGTTTTGAGGTTGGTTTGTTTTTTGGGGTTGGGGGGCTTGTGGTTTGGATTTGGGTTTTCTTGGGTTGCCCCCCACCCCCCAGACCCTCCCCCGCCCCTTTTTCTTTTCTCCTTTCCTGAAAGAATGGCTCTTCTATTTGCTTGGAACGAGAAACTTATCCAGAAAAACAAACCAACAAAAAAATTGGCCAATTTTATTT
Source organism: Agelaius phoeniceus (assembly GCF_051311805.1). Taxonomy (NCBI): domain Eukaryota; kingdom Metazoa; phylum Chordata; class Aves; order Passeriformes; family Icteridae; genus Agelaius; species Agelaius phoeniceus. The sequence goes on along the minus strand of NC_135272.1, from coordinate 6,228,065 downwards.
CTTTTCCTTTTGTATCAGAAGCACTCCCAGCCGAGCCAACGGGCAAGCCGAGCCCTGTGCTCTGCCTGCTGACACGCTGAACTGGCCGAACAGCGCCCCCACCACCCACCCCCCGCCCTACCCCGCCACGCCCTCCTGGGACCCTACCCAGGCTGGCCCCCCTGGCCCCGATGCGGCTCGCCCCGCCCCGCCCCTCCCTGGCCCACCCTGCCTGCAGGTACTGGCGGCGGCTGCTGCCGGCACCACCGCCAGCACACAGGCGCTGTGTGTGGCTGTCGGGCGGGTTGTTTCACGGTCCGCAGAGGTCTTCGGCCCTTGACGTGACTCTAGGGGGCTGTGGGGGCTCGGTGCCAAGGCGCCAGGGCCCAGCACGAAGCCACCGGCCCTCATCCGCACAGAGACAGAAACAGTGACACACCCCCCCCCCCCCACTCCACAGGCTCACACCCCTGCAGGCTACGGCCAGCCCTGCAGGCTACCACACCACTGCGCGTGCAGGCACGCGCGGCCAACCATCCCCGCCCCCTCCCTACCCCCCACCCACCTCCCCCTACGCCCCTGCCAC